>NC_056737.1:162631234-162708734 GCF_019279795.1 Protopterus annectens
AATACAGTAGCATTCGGGATTAGAGCTGCAACTTCTTTGACTGTGCACATTGGATGATATGGTCTCTTTAACGCTTTGTTCAGATCTTTTGAGTCAATACATATTCTGATTTCATCTGAACCCTTTTTGTGAGCAGCTGCCATGGATGACATCCATTCAGTTGGTTCTGTGACTAAAACAAATCACACCTTGCTGCACCATTTTATCCAACTGAGCTTTAACTTTATCTTGCATAGCTATTGGAACTCTTCTTGCTGATCTGACCACTGGAATGACCTATGGGTCTAACTTAATGTAATACACAACTGGAAGTTTGCCTAATTTGTCCTCGAAAACATCACCACACTCTGAGAAAATGGCTTCAGAAAAATTAGAACTCAGAAATGTACTTACGTTATGGACTTCTTCAGCAAAAGAAAGTAGATTCATTCTTAAACTATCTTTATGACCCAATAAAGATTGCATTGGTCTTCAGACTACATAGAATAACAAGATGTAACAGTTCTTGGTCAAATAACATGAAAGCATCACTGAATCTTTGGTTTGAATTTCTTCATCTTCATAAGCAACAAGTCTCGCACTACTGGCCACACTGAGTTGTTTGTTAGTTCTCACTTTACCAAATGTGTCTGCTGATATAACATAACACTTTGAACCAGTGTCTACTTTGAGCTCTGTGGATTTTCCATTAATCCAGATGTCAGTAGATTCACTGCATCAACTCTTTTACCAAGCACCGATACACCATCTACATAAAAAGCTGACTGGGCTCTACTTGATCAATTTGTTTTTTTGTGTGACCTTTCTTTACAACTGTGTGAGGCTTACTTGATTTGCAAAACATTTGGAAATGGTTCCATTTTTTACACTTGTGACATTGCTGACCAAATGCTAAGCATTTCTCTCTTTTCCTGAAAACCCTGTAGATGCCACATGCTTGGGCCTGCTTTTGTTTGCCACGTGTTGCATACTATCTACATTTGCTCTGGAGCCAATTGAAACCATGCTCTTGTCACTTGCAAGCATACCTCTGTGTTTTTCTATCGCCTCATGGATTTGACAAATCTCTATGGCTTTGCTCAATGTTAAATCACTGTCACAAACTAAAATCTTTCTCACAGCAGCACTATTAATACCACACACAAGCCTGTCTTTTATCAACTCATCTTTTAAGTCACCAAACCGACACATTTTAGCTCTGTTTCTCAAGTCAGCTATATAAGCTGCAAATGTTTCCCCTGGTTTCTGATCTCTTGTTAAAACAAATGCCTCTGTAATGTAATATTTGTCTGGGGGTTACACATTTCTCTGAACTTGCGATTTAAACACTCGGAGTCTTCCCATGATTTAGCCTGTACAACAATATGACGGTTTTCACCTTCTGCTTCATATACTGCAGGTGCATACACAATTGAACGTTCTCTTTCTATGGCCTCTGACCCAGCTAGGTTTAGCAAAATGAATGTCCTAGTGCATGCATCTCTATCTGCATAAGCTGCTTATATAAAAATATAGTACTGTTGCTCAAATATTCTGTAATTCTCTGCAATAATCTGATTAAATACAAGAGGTAGGGGTTTGCAAAATCTATCCGCCATATTAACACATACCAATGAAGGATTATGCAAATAAGCACAAATATACACACATAAACATATGCCAGAAATTTATGCCAGTATTTGTAACTCTGTCCAATGCCTTTGTGCTTCTGAATTTATACCTTTTGGGCTTTTCAAAATTGTGCTAATGGACAAACTCATAGTACCCTTGAATAACTGGACTTTGCGAAATACACTTCTTGGGCACTTTATACTTTTGCAATATCGTTTTGAAAGGCTAAAATGCTAAAGTAATTTATCATCTCTTCGCTAAAGTCATTTATCATCATTTTAAGAAACATTTCGACAACTTTACGATGCAACTGAATAACTCGGGCACTGTAATATTCTTGTAATGTCGTCTTTTGCAATAATCACGTCTTATCAGTGTAAGAAACATATCGAGTAACTACACAATGTGAATAAATTGGACATCTCTTGCTCAAAACTCAGTAATACTTTGAAGTAACTGTACTTTGTGAATAACCACTGACAGTGCAGTGGTAGCGTTGTTGCCTCACAGCAAGAGATTCTCCGGTCTGATTCTCAGCTAGAATGCCTTCTGTGCAGAGTTTGCATGTCCTCCCTGCATTCATGTGGGCTTCCTCTGGATGCTCTGGTTTTCTCCCATGTTCAAAGACATGTGTTTGGAGCATTTCTCCCCAGGCTTCCTCTGAAAATTTGCAACGTTCCAAGTCGGACTTTCCCGGTTAGCGAATGTTAATAAAAATAAACTGCATACAGCACACTGAAATATCCCCAAAATGGCAGTACCTTGCTACACAACTCTTTATAATATGAGAAATACTCTGTAATGGCAACACTTTGTGAACAGACACACCCAGCACAAGCAACTCTTTGAAATGGCTATACTTTGCAATACATGCACAGTAATAAGCAAACTCTGTAAGCACTTTTACACACTTTGAGATACTTCGAATAACTTTAGTTATGCCCCTGATACAATACGAAGTCATAGTTATGCCAAAACACATGCAGTCCTCTTGCTTTATTTTTGCTTAATGTGCCTTTTTTGCCCTTATTATATTCATTTTGTTCTTTTAAGCCCTTTTCATGCCCAACGTACTTTTCTTGTGCTCGTTTTGCTCTAAACATGCCCAGTTTTGCCTTAAACACACTCGTTTTGTTTTAAACATAGTTGTTTTGCTTTAAAAATACTCATTTTGCTTTACTGTTAATCGTTTCAACAAATACTTTTATTTTAAACATTTCCTTTAGTTAACAAACTTTTTGCTTTCTGCTTGCTTAATAATGCGGTCTGTGCCCGTGTAATGTCCCTTTTTGTCTTTCGTATCAAATAAACAGTCTGTGCTTTTTCTCATTACCTTTGATTATTTTCTGGCTCTGTTTGTGCTCTTTTCTCTCAATTTTACCTTCACTGTTGCCTCTGCACCTCATAGCTCTGAATATTATTCTCTTCAATCCCGGTTCTGACACCATGTCGCTCTCCTACCTAGGACACAATAGAAGAGTCTTTGTGGGTTCTGTTCAAGCAGCTTTATTTTATACAAACACATCACTATAGAAGATTACTGACTTTAACTTAAGTAACTTACATACAAATTAACAATTGTAATCTTGCAAGCTCTCACCCTGGCTGCTCTTTCAAAATGGCACTAGGGATTGCACGTCTGGAATTTATATGTGCACGTGTAGCCTTGACATGCTTCTTAAAGATATAGCACACACATCACTTGCACTCTGATCTACAAGACTGTATTGGAAGAAGATCCACGGGCAGACATGCTGAAATAGCCAATAAATGAACCTTGATAAAGGAATAACAAAGGACACAGGATAGTATAGTAACTTACAGAAATATTGTAAAACCGGAGAACAACTAGCCCTGATCAGGTAACAGTTATGTTCTTGGAACCAACTAAAAAAACCTCCATTTCACAACATGTAATTTTTCTATTAGCAGACTTTCTTGCCTTTATTACTACCTGCTGCACATCCTCAGTAAACAGGTGCCTAAAGGGAATTAAGACCTTATCATCCAGGCAGTCAAATGAAGATAACTGATATCAGGGTGTATCAACAATCCTGTTCTTGTATGAGTAGATCCAGTTTGTGAGGAAATTTGTGGTAATTGCCCCCGGCCATTTCCAGAAGAAGGGAGAACCACTGTTGCCTGGAACAGAAGGGAGTCACCACAGTGACTCTGGGGGACTCCTTTTGAATCTTCAGAAGTACCCTGGACCATACTGGAAAGGGTAGAAAAGCATACAGGAACATCCCTGTCCAAGGAAAGGAATGGAGTCATGGAACTGAATCTTGCCAGTTGATTGTTAAGAGAGAAGGGAAAGAGGTCTACCTGAGGAACTCCCCATAGATGGATCAAATCTTGAAAAAAAAACTGATTTAGTTTCCATTTGTGAGGGACTGCCCTGGTCCTCCTCAGCTTGTCTGCTACACAATTTTGCTCTGATGGAGCGTAGGATGCCTGTAGGGTGAGACTGTGCTGTGAAGATATATCCCAAGCCAGGACTGCTAGTCTGCAAAGTGGGTACAACCTGGTTCCCCTTGCTTGTTGATGTACCACATGACTATGTTATTGTCTGTAACCACTTGAAGAGGTCTTGGGGATCAACAATGGTTCAGAGTTGAGTGCCTTGATTAGGGCAAGCATCTCCTTGCTATTTATGTGCTTGTGTCAGTCCTTTGTGTTCCACACCCCTTACACCTTTATCTCTTCTGAAGCTGCTTCCCCAGCAAAGTTGAAAGTGTCTGTGGTGACTGTTTACTTTGGAGCAAAGAGGGAGAAGGGGAGACCTGGATTTAAGGATATCTGTTGTCTCCACCAAACAATTTCTCTCTGGAGAAACCCCAGCACTTGTATTTGAAAAGATAAAGGGTACTGATGCTAGGAACCACAGAAATTTTAGACACCACTGTATATTTCTCATGTGCAGTCTTGCCAGGGGCATCATGAGAATCACAGATACAATGACACCCAGAGTCCTGAGGTATTCCTGTGCAGTGACCGGTGTCTGAGTGGCAAACCATACAAACAGATCTAAATAAAAATCTTTTTTTTTCCTGTGGAAGAAAAGCTCTTTGAACTGAGGTGTTTAGTTGACATACCAATAATACAATTTTGTGTGAAGGAGTTAAGAAAGACTTTTGAATATTCTCTTGAAATCCCAGCTTGTGTAAGAGATTTCTCACTCATGAAAGAGATTCCTGACACTTTGAAAAAGACTCTGCAAAGATGAGCAAGTCAGCTAAATATGGAAACATGTACAACCTTTAGCCTGCAATGAGCTATAACTAGAGCTAGGCAGTTTGTGAACACTCTTGGTGCAATGAATAGTCCAAAGGGTAAGGCAGAGAACTGATAATTTGATCTAGACATGCAAAACCTTAAAAAACGTCTGAAGTCTGGATGAATAGGGATGTGGTGATAAGCATCTTTGAAGTCTAGAGTGACCAGGAAACTTGAAAGAGGAAGAAGAGGTACCAGGTTGGGAAGTGACATAATTTTTGATTTGGCACTATCATAAACCGATTTAGGAAAGAAAGATCCAGAACTGGTTTCTCTTTTTTTTCAGCACAAGGAACATCCTTCAATAAAAACTCTTCCCCACCTGGAAAGGAAGAACAAGTTCTATCACTCCTTGGGACAGCATGTGATGAAGAACAACTGGAAACAAAAAAGTCTGATCTGGAGGATGAGGAATGACCCCCTGAAAAGGGGGAATTTCTTCCCACAGTCATCTATAACCTTGATGAATGACTTTCAGAACCCATTTGTCTGGAACAATCTGTTGATAAAGATAAAAATGGAGATCAGACTTTATGGAAGAAAAAATGGGCCAAGGTGAGAGGGGGGTCACAAGGTCTCTTAATAGTGATTCAGACTTGTTGGACTGTCCTTGGTTTTGGGAGGTTCAAGACTTGTTTCATTTCTTCTTAAATGTCTGTTTACCTGAATTTTGTTAAGACTGCTTATTCTGTTTTTAGCCAAAATTGGATAAGAAGATAAAGCATTCCTTGGACAATTTGGAAAAAGAGGGCTGAAAAATCATAGAGACTCTCTGGATTAGCGTTTCCCTTTCATCACACTTTTTGATCACCTCTGCAACACAGGGGCCAAACACTAAATCACAGTTTAAGGGTAGAGGTTCTGACGATGCAGTTAAGCAAACCATCTCAAAACAGTACCAGTGGCCATAGTCCTGGAAGAAGTATCACCATAGTCATCATGCACACCACTACAGACAATGACTAGTGACTTGTGCAAGAGAAGAAACTTAAAGTAGCCTTTTCCTCACAAGAAGAATCCGCAGATAAAATATTACTCATACTTTCACAATATGTCAGAACAAACTTTAACATATGAACTTGACAATTTAAAATTCTGAAAATGAAAGTTGCAGAAGTATGCATTTTTTTCTTCATACCTAACAATAACTTTCCCATTCTTATTAAAGAGAATAGGATCAGAATTAACTAAATGGTTAGCAGCAGTATCAACTAATGCTATAGCTGCTGGGTCAGGTTTGAGAATAGTGTATAAAATGTAAAAGACTGAAGAACTATATACATCCTTTCTGCCTGTTTATGGGCAGCTGGAAACATTTCAGGCAGTAACACAGGTATTTCAAGTATTATAGAAAATCTCACCAACCTGAACATAAACCCCTATGTCACAAGCCAACTGGCTTACAGACAGAACTCCCGCGGTAAGAATAGCGGGCTCCAGGTCCGACTATAAACCATTCACAAGTGGTGTCCTGCATAGCTCGGTCCTGGGACCCCTACTGTTCAGCATATACTTCTCAGAAGTACAGGCAAACACAGGATGACTATGGCTAACCAAGTTCGCCGATGACTGCAAACTGGCAGCCATAACTGACTCTCTGGCTGACAAGGACATCCTCCAAAAAGGCCTTACTGAGACAGACACCTGGTGTCAAAGTCATGGCCTCAAGCTAAATGCCAAAAAATGCATAGTCATCCCATTTGGGAAAAACAAAACACCCATGAATTACCACATAGGTGGCAGCCCCCTTAATACAGAAGTGGTAATAAGAGATTTGAGGACTCAGGTAGATAGTAATCTCTACTTTGACAATCATATTTCCAAAGTAGTTAGGAAATCTTTCTATGTGGCCCATCTAATTACTAAAGGGTTTGCATCTAGAAATAAAGAGGTTATAGTGCCCCTCTACTCGTCACTCATCATACCCATCATAGAGTACAATGCCCCATTTGGGATGTTCCTCACAAGACACTTCCAACAGCTGGAAAGACCACAAAAGTACCTCACCAAGAGGATTACTGGCCTCAAACATATGTCCTATGCAGACCAACTGAAAAAACTCCGGCTGTACTCAGTGGCATATCGCTTACTCAGAGGTGATCTCTGCCTGACTTACAAAGCCATATCCAACTCAGAATTGATGGACATGCTCCACCTAAAGAAATCCAAGTCACTGCGAGCCACGCACTCTAGTGAACTAAACCTCGCCACAACAATAAATAGAACATGCTGGAGGGATACATTCCTGTCACACAGACTCCCCATGCTTTGAAACAAAATTCCTATCTATATTAGGCAGAGCCCCTTACTAACACTCTTCAAGAGAAACCTTGATGACAGAAAATAAACCCCTGAGATCACTTCATTGGCTCTGCTTGACAGAGGCTCAAGTTAATTAATCAATGGGGCGAAAGCTGACACACTCTGGCTAGGCTTATAAATGCCATCGGACAGATAGCCTAGTACCTACCTATGAACCTATAACACACATCCTCTAAAGCAGATATAACAGGAGGAATAACAGTAGGTTATGGGAAAATCCTTCTGTAACAATTTATAGTTCATATGGAGAATCAGAAACTGAGCACTCCTCTGAATCTGAATCAGAAATTCTAGGAAAATACCCTGTATCTGGCCCTGTATCTTTCTGTTCAGATTCATGGTCTTGAATCTCTCCAGAAAAAAGAGGAATCCCTCTTTCTTTTACCAGAATCTAGTTTATAATAATGGCAACAGCTACTTCCACAAGGATGTGCACAACATTCTGATACAGCAAGGAAACCTTCCGTCTCCCAGATATGACAAGAATGGCTCTCCATTGGCCCCTGAGGCATGCCAGCAGCCACAAAGGGTGTGGCTAGCCCCCAGTCCACAGTGGCTGTTGGTGCTACACCAGAGGGATCCATGGTAGAAGATGGGTGGTCTGAGGTCAGCAAATGGCCACAGCAGAGTCACCCACTTGCAGCTGAGGCAAACTGCTAAACTACTGTGGTGGCAAAGGCTGTTTGCTTATCTTTTTCTTTTTATGGCTGGAAGAAGGACCAATTGTGGCATTGGAATTATGTTCCATGGTCAAGCCGAAAATGGTGTCCCTTTCCCAAGGAAGAAAAGTAACAAATACAAGTAAACACTACTAATCCACAAAAGTTACTTTTTTGACATATAAAACACAGTAAAAATACTTTAAAACACTATGCCATCCCCACAAAAGAAAAATAAACACAATTTATTCACAGAAAAAAATGTTTTTAGTCACTTTACATGACTTTTAAACTGATAAAAAGATACGTGACCCATTTGAAAGTACATTATAGTCTCGATACAGTTCATTAAAATACAACACTCCTAGCTGTAAAATAACTGCTGAACATGAAAGTAATAAAACATCAAAAAAAATGAAGAAAATGGAAGTTTTTTTTCCCCACAGAGAACTCATCTGATCAGCAAAGGAAAGCAAAAGCCTCAGAGGAACATATTCTTCTATGTCAGTAAAGCTCTGAAAGGCTTCACTCCCACATGCATCTTTTAGTCAGCTCAGGTCAAGCTGCCTTACATTTTGGGCACTTATAAGGTGCCATGAAGCTTTAGGAGCTGGCTGGCAGTTACATCATTATATCCTTGGCAGGACATAACCCATTTAGCTAAAGCTACCGCAGTAGTATTCAATATGATGAACGTTTGTAAATAAAGGCTACAGCAGGCATATCATATCACTATTGTAAATCCATGGAACAAAAGCACAAACCTCTGTTGTTAGCTTAAACTTAGTTGTACCTAGTGAAGAATGAAAACTGACCGCTGTGCCTGCAGGTCAGGTAACTGACACCATCTCAGGCATAATAACAAAAACTAAACAAGTTTGTGTTAGAGAACAGGTAAATTCAGAACTGACTGGCAAAACAAATATCATTTAAAATCATGGTAAGATTATGCCAGGGGAAAGGTTAACTTAAAACCATACAGTGTACCAGAACTCTGAAGAAAGGCATAATAGGAAGAAATACAAGGATCATAAAATGAGTGCACCAACACCATAGTGTCAGATCCAAAACTTAAGAGAACAAATATGAACTGCAATGATCATGTGAGGCAGAAAAGCAATACAAAAATGTGACAAAAGCCCAGTGCATGGAGTGAAGAAACTAGTAGAAAGGTAAGAGAAGGCAAGAGTCTTAAATGCACTAAATAAGCTACAACCATTCAAAGATAAAGTATTGCACTGGCTTACAAAAAGACCCTTTACTGGGTGAGAGGCTTGCCAATTACTTCGGGCATTGCTGGTTCTGTGGAAAGAACAATTATTGTGCATACTCTCTGTGGATACAGAGTTCCTGTAGAAAAAAAGAGAATTTGATTGAGGCTCTGATAGGTTCTAATAAGACTTGAGTGACATCTACTACAGCACTTCAGGAATAAAGTACAGACACTGAGAGAAACAGAGTTCAAGAAAGAACTAACCAACACGTGGTAATTTTCAGTGCAGGTATACAACCTTGGACTAGTGAAGTTAAGACTTATAATTAGATTTCATGAATGAATTGACCATTGCCTGGTCAGTCTTAAAGACATAACTGACCGACACCTGCTCAATCTCCAGAAGTAGATTTTCACCTTGGTACAACAGCCATCCACAACAGAGGATTCCACAGTGCATTCCTGACAAAGCTCAGCCCACAGGATGATGTGAAAGAGTATCAAGTGACTTTTGAAAGGTATGCAGTCATGCAATAGTGTCCTTAAAAAGGGCCATAATTATATTATCCCTCCTAAATGCAAAGACACTGAAAAAAATATAGACAGATTTAGAAGACTGATGCATAGAACTACTAGAGGCTTTATCATGAAATTAGGTTTCACCTGAAGTGCAACCCTTTAAGTTTTGTAAGTGGGCATTTTATATGGATAGACTGGTAAGATCACAAATGTCTGATATGTGATCTTGAGACAGTCCATGAGTTGATTTAGAGGATTAAGTCTATGAAGTATTAGTGAACTGCTTCCTGTAGCGTAGAGTTTGAGTCCCCCTCAAACTCCATTTTCCTACTGTGTGACTGTGACCAAGTCATTCAACCAGTCTGTGCTCTGGGCCAGTTGGGACACTGGGCTAGGCTGTTACCCAGTAGTCTCCTGGACTGCATGTCTAGCTGTCAACTTAGGAATCTATAACCTCCAGGTATGGCTGGTAGTGTAGTGAATTAAAGCCATGAACTTTTAATGAGGTGCCTCTTGCAATCCATGGCTTGATTGCATTGGCCTCCATTTGCATACTGTGAGACACCGAGCAAGGTCATTTAGCCAAACAGTGTTCCGGTGCAATTCAGAAACTCAGCTAGACTGTCCAGTAGTCTCCTTGACAGCATGTCTACTAACTACCTATGAACCTAGTATGCAGTTGTCTTTTAGCTTTTCCCAGTTAGGGGTCGCCACAGCGGAACTCTCCGGTCCGTTAATGATTGGCAGTAGATTTTCACGAATGCCGAGGTGTCAGCTCGACGTTCAACCTTCAACGAAGGCACGCCCATTTATGCATGTCTTTTGAATGCCCACCCAACCGCAGGGAGGACATACATACATTTTGAAATTGTAGCTAAAACCTCATACAAATAGAAGTCAAATTTTGGAAATTCTGGCAACATACACATTTTAAAGGGCACTCATACACATTTTATATGCTAACTTAATAAAGGCAAGAGTGACTCTAAGTCTTCTGAACTGACAGTTGTACAAAAACATAAGTTAATAAGAGAAAATATAGATTCATACATGCATGCAGAGAGGGCCACTAATAAGTCTTCACCACAGAATACTTCTCTGCCTGTCTCTAAGAAAGGAATTCTCATCATTTGAACTAATTTGTTTTACATGCTCTAGAAAAGACAACCAGTATGTCAGGAACCTTAAACTCCAAGTAAAAGAACACTTCATTACACCAAACAACACATTTAAGCGGTTTTGTCTCACATTTAAGACATTGTCAGAAGTATGAGTAAAACCTAGTACTGAACTTTTAAAATGAATAAAAAGGATGCACCCTCAGGTACCAACCAATCCAGTATAAAGATTGCTAACATCAGGAAAAGAGTTAAATAAACAGACTTAAAAAAAGCATACAAAACATAAAAAAGTATACTGAGTGTACTCTTTCCATGCAGATTAAAAATATAAAGGGAAAAATCAAGATGTGTAGACCAAGTGTGCAATTTAAAGCACCAACAAGTCACAATTTGTTAGCTCTTCTTTTAAGTTAACTGGAAATAGAAATATTGTCATTAAGGTCTGGAAAGTTGGCTGCATCCAGCCTAAACTCCCACATTTCACATTGCAAAATTTATTTTGCTAGTCATTCACAAATGCAGTTACTTGCACCTGTTCCAACACAAAAAACAGGAACTTGTTAAACCCCTTACAGACACTGGAATGCCTAGCTAACGCACTTTTGTTACCTTTATGCTGAATGCTATAAACATGTTGGTATATCCTTTAATTTAAGGCATTTTTAGTCTTGCCTATGTAAAAGGCAGAACAATGTGCATGATGCTGTACAACCCTTTCGGATAAACAGCTGTATGTACCACTGGCATTAATTGTCTTTATTTTATTCAACAAGGAGCCATTATAGCATGGATCACTGTATGGGCACTGATGACAGTACCAACATTTCCTCGTGGATGCAAGCCCCTTGTTAGAACAAACAGGCTTCTGAAGGATACATTTGATCAGAAAACTAAAACCCACCACACTCTCTGCTGACCAACTTCCTGCCGAATACCTACAAAAATCAGCTGATGCTATTGCTTACCCTGTATCAGTACTAATCAATTCAACCATAGTAGAAGCTAAAATTCCCACCATCGGAAAAATATTGTATGTAATCCCACTTCACAAAGGAAGCAGCTCTACTGAATTCTCCAACTATCGGCAAATAGCTATACTCTCTCCACTTGCAAAGACTACGGAAAAATGTATTGATAGACAATTCTTACTCCACCTAATCCAGAATCACCTCATGGCAGACACCCAGCATGGCTTCCGACCTCACCACAGCACTACCTCAGCCCTACTAGCCTTCACCAACACCGTAAACCATAATCAAAACAATAATCAGATATCCTCAGCCCTCTTCTTGGATCTTTCCAAGGCATTCAATATGACTGATCACCAACTTTTAATCCACACCCTGCAAACATTCTGTCTCGATACTAAAGCCCTTCAATGGTTTAAATCCTACCCGAGTGGTAGACAGCAGGCTGTTCTTTGGCAGAACAAACTCTCTAACCTACTACCCAACACCATTGGAGTACCACAAGGCTCTATACTACGGCCCCTTCTGTTCTCCATCTTCATTAACGACCTGAATACTGTCATCCCAAAAGTCATCTGTATCCAATACACTGACGACTCTACACTGATTTGCTCAGCCACATCCCCAACAGACTTATGGTCAGTTACCCAGACCACCTTTAACAAAATAGAAAATTGGCTTTCTGAACGTCGTCTGATACTAAATCCCCCCCCAAAAAACTAAAATGCTGTTATTTTCACCAACACAAATGTCTACTGCTTTTACCTGTACAAGCACATCCACTTGTGCATGAATCGTGCCATCCCAAATAGAACCAAGATGCTCTTCTCCAAAAAAAGGAAGCCAATCTGGTGGTCCCCTGCTATAAACAAACTATACAACAGAAGGAAAAAAATGTTGCAGAAAAGAGGAAAATCCCAGAATGCAAAAAACTCCCTCAACAGCCTCAGTAAGAAGCTGAGATCCCTCATAAAATCCTCAAAAGCTAGTTACGAAAATGAAATTGCCAAAGATTCCAAAGACAACCACAAGGCATTCTATAGTTATGTCAAGAATCTAAATGGCAATGCTCAGATCTGCTCTGAACTACAACAGAATGGCATTAAATATACTGATCCCAAGGATATTGCCAATATCCTGGCAGATCGATTTAGTGCCAACTTCACCCCCATCTCACCCCCTAAAGGGCCCATCTCAATACCAAAAGATTGCCAAATTCCGATAATCACAGCCACACAGGTAGAAACTGCACTCTCCAAAGCTAAGAATACAGCATCCATGGGACCAGATGACATCCCAGGCTGTGTACTACATGAACTACAAAATGAACTGGCACCTCACCTAAGTGTCAGTCATCTTTAATCATAGCCTCACCTCAGGCTTTATGCCCACTGAGTGGCGCACAGCTACAGTTATCCCACTCCACAAGGGAGGATCCGCCTTGGATCCCAGGAACTACCATCCCATCAGTCTGAAAAGCCTGATCTGCAAGGGCATGGAACGCATTATCATGGAACTTATAAACAAAGACAATGGCAACCTTCAAACACTGGACCCCACCAAGTTTGGGTTTGTGAAGGGCCAATCTTGTCTGCTGAATCTGATTGACTTCTTCGAATCAGTCCCCAGAGCTGTGGACAATGGTAAGGCGGTCCACACAGCCTATCTGGGCCTCCCCAAGGCCTTCAACACCATCCCTCACTCTGGAATCATAGATAAACTTACTAAGCTGGGCATAACTCCCTATGTCACTCGATGGGTTGCCAACTGGCTTACTGACAGAACCCAGACTGTAAAAGTAGCCGACTCTAAATCCAGCTCCAGACAAGTGACAAGTGGAGTACCTCAGGGTTCAGTCCTGGGACCACTCTTGTTTGGCATCTACTTCTCCGAGGTACAGGCCAACACTAAGGGACTCTGGCTAACAAAGTTTGCAGATGACTGCAAACTGGGAGCCATTATTGAATCCCCAAATGATGTGGATATTCTACAAAAGGGCCTTACAGAAACAGATGCCTGGTGCCAGAGCCATGGGCTCAAGCTTAATGCCAAGAAATGTATAGTTATCCCCTTTGGAAAAAAAACATGTGCCCATGAATTACCACACAGGTGGCAGGACACCAAACATCGAAAGTGTGATGAGAGACTTAGGGACACAGGTGGACAGTGGTCTCACGTTCGATAACCACATCACCACAACAGTCAGGAAATCCTTCTATGTGGCACACCTCATCACTAAGGGCTTTTCATCCAGAAAAAAGGAGGTCATTGTCCCACTGTACTCATCCCTCATTAGACCCATTATAGAGTATAATGCCCCGTTTGGTATGTACCTCATAAGACATCTGCAACAGCTGGAAAGGCCACAGAAATACCTCACTAAAAGAATCACAGGCCTAAAGCAGATGCCATATGCTGACCGTCTAAAAAAACTCCAGCTATACTCTGTGGCATATCATCTACTCAGAGGCGATCTCTGCTTAACATACAAGGCCATGTCAAACCCTGAGCTGTTGGACATGCTCCACTTAAAGAAATCCCAATCCCTCAGAGCCACACACTCCAGGGATCTAAACCTTATCATCACAATGAACAAAACATGCTAGAGGGATAGGTTCCTGACTCAGAGACTCCCCATACTCTGGAATAGACTGCCCATACATGTCAAGCAGAGTGCCTCATTGGCCCTCTTCAAAAGGAGCCTTGATGATTGGATGGGAGACAGGAAATTTGCCCCAGGGATCATGTCAGTCGCCCTGCTAGACAGGGGCCCAGAGAAGTAAATATTGTGGGAAGAAATATCCAGCGAATTGTTATGGCTAGGCTTGCATAGGCCTTAGAGCCAATAGCCTAGTACCAACCTATGAACCTTTACCATAAATGCAAATGATGGCACAATAATCTTCCCTGACCCCTCTACTAAACTATTAGATGTCATTATAGATAATAATCTAAAATTCGACCTATATGTCAACCAGTCGATCAAAACCATCAATAAAAAGCTAGGGTCACTTTACAGAATAAAAGCCTTCCTAACCCCTCCAGCTAAAATTGCCACAGCTCGCTCTCACCTTCTTTCTACTCTTTTGTACTCTACTCTCTAATTTAAATAAGACTGTCCTTAACAAACTTTCAATCTGTTATAACCACATTGCCAGGTTTGCCACTGGGCTGCCTTTTAGGATGCATCATTGCATCAATCTAAACCAGCTTGGGTGGCTTGAACTACCCAGTCTAATCCAGTATAACCAATTGATTATGGCCCATAAAATCCTTTATAACCTGGACAATACCCCTGCACTTAAAAATCGTATTGCCCTTATAATAATCCTAGACTGCTGCGATCTTCTAACAGACTTCTTATTCAGATGTGCAAATAACAACACAGCCGGTGACTCTCTCTTTGCAAACTCTGTAAATAGATCTTGGAACTCTCTTCCAGCTGATATTACTTTACTTTCCTCCCTAGGTTAATTTAAAACTAGACTCAAAGACCACCTGGCACTAAACTGGCTATGTCATTGTATCAAGCCTGGTTAACTCTCCTCTACAATGTGTAAAATCTGTTAAACATCTTACTGTGTAATTTAATCCAGACTTTCACTCAAGATTAACTCTAATCTGTGGAACTTGTTTATCTTGTTTGCTATGTAATCACTGTAAATATTCTATTTGTAATATGTTATGTTGGATCTGTTTACCTTGGAGCTTTTCTCCCCGGACCTTTGCTGAAAATGGACATGCATCCAGTCGGACTATCCCAGTCAACAAATGTAAAATAAAATTAAATAAATAAACATTTAACATTAGGTTTGTTTTTGTAAGTAAAGCTGGGGTATCCTGTAAATGTAATTTGATCTCATCATCACATTGCAAAAGAAACCAGTTTTTCCACAAAAGTTTCTTTTCTTTTGCATCAGTCGTATAGTGTTGAACCATATTGGCATGCCTGTTAAAAAAACATAAGATTTTGTGTATCATCCAGCGAATTATAGAAATGCTAAGCCTGTAAAAATAGCTATTTGTATTCAGAAGTCTATTAAAGTGTGCCTTAGAGTGTACATATGGAATGTGATTACCATGAACTATTAACTTTCACAAGTGTAGAATCTAAATTTTGCCACTGTGCTATCACCAAGCTTAAGAAATGTACTACTGTAGTAGAAGGAAAATAAATAGTAGGGTTGTTAGAATTGTGAAAGCATGATTACACCTGTTAAATCACAATATTTTTGCAAGAAGAATACAGTTAATAAGTAGAAAAGTAAAGTGATTTTTGCACTCAGGGACAAGTAAAACACAGTAACACAGGTAAAAATGCAGATTCTCTTTGGAAAAGTGCTACATCATGTACCTCCAATGCCAAATATGACTAATGGAGTAGTTACCGGACAACATTTTCACTAGTTTAAAAAACTATGAAAGTCATGGGGGGGGGGGGATTCAACCAGAAGTACACAGCTCCTGTAAATAGAAAAATGTTAGAAACTCAGATTTCACTTTGGATGTGTTAGATAAATTTAACGAGTCTTGTCAAAAGTCTCCTGTTAAAATACTGGTGGAAGTCAGTGTAGAGGCTAATATACACTGGCCCCTAATTATGAATACACTAAGGATGATAGATATAGAAATTGAGGAAAATACAGACAGGGCATTACACTGAAGCAAAAAAATAGGGGGGGGGGGGCTATAACAAAGCAGGCAACTAGCCAGAAATAGAAGCAAAACAAAAATAATGGAAAAAAGTGTGAAAACCTACCCAAGGAGGACAAAGGGAAACGGCCACTATACTGGTGTAAGAAAATGATTTTCACGAATTGCCCTTTATATTTATTTATTTTACATTTGTTTACCAGGAAAGTCCAGCTGGGCAAGTGCCCGTTTTCAGTGGAGGCCCGGGGAGAAAAGCTCCAAGTTGTACAATGATATAAACAAGATAAATCACTTGGGCTTCAGGCCAGTTATTTTACATTAAGAAGGTTCGTGGTCTGCACTCTTGTGGGAGGAGAGGCTGGACTCTGCCCTTCTGAGCTGGGAATTTCTGGTTAAAGGCTTACAGTGCCTGCATATTTCAACTGTTTCTTACTGAAATTGGTACACCTTGTTTGCTGTAGCATAGACTAGATCCAGGCCTGCTGAATCTAGCTTTGTTTGTATGCTTGTTGTTTGTTTGCTTGTTATTTCCCTGAAATGCTAATACCACCTAAAACGCGGCTTTTCAGCGCTTCTGTGGATCCCTAGTGATATCTGCATTGCTTACTGTACTTATTTCCTTGTTTCACTTAAAAGAAAGTTACTGTTTGTCGTTTTTGCATTTATGTTACCTGTAACATATTGCATTTAAGTTACCTGGCACTTGCTCACTAAAGCAATTATATAAGTCAGCACTAAAAAATTAAAAGCACTACACCCTAACAAACTCCCCTTGAGTACCGTGTTCCCCATTGGCCCTTTTTTTCCAATTATAAAGGAATTCCCAATACTATTCTAGCATGTCCAAAGGTCAGTTGTCAGTCTCCTCTCCGGTCCAGCTGGTGAATCTGGGAATCTTGAGGCAATGTTACAACTGCCTCATGTACACAGACAACCCTCTCCTCCTCCCAACAAATTCCAACACATGTGAGAGATGCATCCATATAGCCAAACTGGAGGCTAAGCTCTCTCAACTCAGTACTGGCGTAACCAGTTGGGAGGAGAAGGAAACCACACTCACTACAATTCCAGTCTCACATAGACCTACCACGACAGCAAACCAAACACATAAACACACAAAAACATACTCGGAGGCTCTAAATAAAAATCTGCCTAAGCACCTCCAAAGCAGACACCCAAGCAACCGCTACCCCAAAGCAAAACACGTGCAACACATAGCTCACAAAGCCAGTGTGCCGAACAGTCACAGCCCTTAAGGCTAAACAACACACCTGATACACTTGTAATAGGTGACTCTATCGTCAGGCACACTGATGTCCCACTCACCAGGCTGAACAAGCAGAAGGTCACGGTGAGCTGCCTGTCGGGCGCTAGGATCTGCCACATAACACAAGCACTCAGGTCACTCCAAGGCAAGTACAAATATGACTCAGTCATTGTCCATGCTGGTGTGAATGACCTGAGACGTACCTCCCTGGACTACATGAAAAGAGACATACAGGAGCTCTCTGAGCATGTGGCCCAGGCCGGTATGACCCTGACCTTGAGTAGCATCTTACCCTCACCAAGAATGATGCCACAATATGAAGACAAGGTGATCAATTTCAACAATTGGCTTAAGTATTGGTGTCATTCAAAGGGGATCCAATGCCTGTCAGCCTGGGATGACATGCTCAACAAGCCACGATGCTTCGCTAGGGACGGCTTGCACCTGTCACCCCTGGGCTTTCGGATATTGGCAAAGGCTCTTGCTACCCCCATAGTGCCTTTTTAGGCAAGGCTCAAAAGACAAACCCACCTCCATAGGTATCACAAGGGATAAGAAACTAAGAGTAATGCTACTCAACGCCAAAAGTCTAAACCTCAAGATGCACACACTCGAAACACTCCTTAGCATGGAGAACATCGATATCTGTGCAGTAACAGAAACCTGGTTCAAGGCTCCCAAGAGCACCCCAGCACTACCAGGTTATACCTCATACCATACTTTTCGGCCCCAAAACTTGGACCGAACCACAAAAGGAGGGGGAGTATCAATATTCGTCAAAGATACCCACACCTCCAGGTTGGTGGTACAGCACGAAGCATCAGAGACTATCCATGTGCAACTAACAGTGGGTAAAACTGCCTTCCAGTTTATAGCCTGCTACAGACCACCCTCCCAAACCCAGGAACTCCACTCGGCCTTCCTGAGAACACTGGAAAATATGAAGGTCTCTCCAAACACCATTATATTGGGCGATTTCAACTACCCAAACATAGACTGGGAGCATTACTCTAGCTCCAACACCCTAGCCCAAAGGTTCCTAGAATTTATAAACTCAAATGCTAGGTAACAACTTGTTACCACTCCCAAAAGAGGGGAAAACATACGGGACCTGATCATCACCAACATGGGGACTCAATGCTCCAGACCAGAAGTGTATCCCTCACTGGTAAGATCAGACCATAAACTAATCTCATTGGATGTTCACATCCCGACCCCACCTCCCGCCCAGAAAACCACAGTGAAAAACTTCTCTAAAGCAAATTTCACACTCCTCAAATCCGAGGTGGAATCCTTCAAAGCCCCCGGGCCTGTGGAAAATACAGCCCAGACAGCAGAATCCTTTACAAATGCATTCTATGAACACCTTCAGGAATGCATGGATCATGCAATCCCAAATAAAACCAAGACCCAATCCTCCAAAGGCAGAAGTCATGTCTGGTGGACCCCAGCCATAAACAAACTATACAACAGAAGGAGGAAGCTACTAAATGACAGAGCAAAATCCCAAAAAGGGAAGGCATCTCTGATCAGTATTAGAAAAAAACTACGGGCACTCATAAAATCGTCTAAGGCCAACTTCGAGAGAAAAATTGCACAGGACACTAAGGATAATCACAAGGCTTTCTCTAGTTATGTTAGGAACCTGGGTGGGAATTCCCAGATATGCTCAGAATTAGTCCAAAATGACAAAAAATACACCAAACCCACAGACATTGCCAACATCCTAACTGACAGGTTCAGTGCAAACTCCCCCCCCCTCCCCACCAAAAGGGCAAATATCTATCCCAGCAGAGTGCTGCCCCCTGACATCTCAGATGCTCAGGTAAGAGCCGCCCTCTCCAAAGCAAAAAACACAGCATCAATGGGACCAGACAGTGTCCCGGGCTGCATCCTACATGAACTCCAAGAAGAGCTAAACCCAAACATAAAACTACTGTTCAATCTCAGCCTTACTACAGGATATGTACCCAAAGAGTGGCGTACAGCAACAGTGGTCCCTCTCCACAAAGGTGGTGCCTCAACGGATCCTGGAAACTATCACCCCATAAGCCTGACTAGCTTGGTCTGCAAAGCTATGGAAAGTATCATCATGGACCTCATAAACAAAGATATTGGGGACCTACAGACACTGGATCCTACCCAGTTCGGCTTTGTTAAGGGCAGATCCTGCCTCTTAAACCTGGTTGATTTCTTTGAAACAGTCACCAAGGCCATTGATGAGGGGAAGGTGGTCCACACAGCCTACCTGGACCTCGCAAAAGCCTTCGATACAATACCCCACTCGGGCATTATAGATAAGCTCACCAACTTAAATATAAACCCCTATGTCACTAGATGGGTTGCAAACTGACTCAAGGACAGAACCCACATGGTTAGAATTGCTGGAGCCATGTCAGACTCCAAACCAGTTACAAGTGGCGTCCCACAAGGCTCAGTCCTGGGACCTCTCTTGTTTGGTATATATTTCTTGGAGGTACAGGCCAACACGGAAGGATTGTGGCTGACCAAGTT
The DNA here is from genome assembly GCF_019279795.1 of Protopterus annectens. Taxonomy (NCBI): domain Eukaryota; kingdom Metazoa; phylum Chordata; order Ceratodontiformes; family Protopteridae; genus Protopterus; species Protopterus annectens. Next base: position 162,651,358 of record NC_056737.1, read on the forward strand.
CGCAGATGACTGCAAACTGGGCGCCATAATAGACTCTCCAGCCGACACAAGCATCCTCCAAAAGGGCCTCATAGAAACAGATAACTGGTGCCAGAGCCATGGCCTCAAGCTAAATGCCAAAAAGTGAATAGTCATCCCCTTTGGCAAAAACAAAGTGCCCACAAATTACCACATAGGTAGTAATCCATTAAGTACAGAAGAAGTAATTAGGGACCTGGGGACCCAAGTTGATAGCAGTCTCTCATATGACAACCACGTGGCCAAAGTGGTTAGAAAAACATTTTATATAGCCCACCTAATCTTGAAGGGATTCACATCTAGATCAGGGGAGGTCATTGTGCCTCTTTACTCATCCCTCATCAGGCCCATAATTGAGTACAATGCCCCTTTTGGGATGTACCTTACCAGACACCTGCAGCAACTGGAAAGACCCCAAAAGTACCTCACCAAGAGGATCAAAGGGCTCAATCAGATGCCATATGCTGCCCGGTTAAAGAAACTCCAGCTCTACTCAGTGGCATACCGCCTGTTCAGGGGCGATCTGTGCCTGACACATAAAGCCATGCCCAACCTGGAATTAATGGACATGCTGCACCTCATCCAAATCCCATCGAGCTACGCGCTCGAGAGACTTGAACCTCAGCACTGAAATAAATAGGACATGCTGGAGGGACAGATTCATAACCCAGAGGCTCCCTTCACTCTGGAATAAAATCCCAGTCCAGGTTAGGCAAAGTCCCTCATTAACTCTCTTCAAGAGGAATCTTGATGAGTGGATGGGAGATCATAGGTTTAACACGGGTATCACTTCTGTGTCACTGTTAGACAGAGGCACAGTATACTAACCTCGAAAAAGGGCATAGCAAAATTAATTTAAAATGGGTGGCGAAAGCCAAACACATTCTGGCTAGGATTATAAATGCCCTAGGGCAGATAGCCTAGTATGAACCTATGAACCTATAAAGAGGGAAAAGTCTACACCTGTATTTGTACGAGAAGAGATCATAGCCTGAATATCAGGTCAAAATGTATAGGAAGATGCTGACTTGGATGGCACTGCAGAAAGTCATGTGAATTTCTGGAAATCTCAGTGGGAAGACAACATACTAAGACAGCTAGAAAGAAACTGTTACTACTACTCTTAACAGTATATGTTCAAATTCCTCACTGCTGCAGTAACCTTTAAGGTGTATGGGTTAAGTCTTGCCCAAAACACAACTGGCCAGCTGCCAAAAGTTATGGCTCCCTCTCACACTTTCATTATGATTGCTGACTGCTCAGCCCTGAGGAGGGAAAATCAGCAGTCAAAGTGCAATATTTTTAGAATTTCTTGCACAAAAGTTAAAAAGAAGCATACTCATCCTGAATTAAAAGAAGAGAAATGACCACCAAAAATATTTCCCAGTAATAACTATATACTATAACAGGGTGACTGATGGTGGATCAGGCTACTGTAGTAATGAGGAATTCAGACTTCTACCGCTATGGGTAAGTACAACCAATATAACTGTATTATGTTCATTATTCCCACTGCTGACATATCTTTAAGTTACATTAGTAGATTACCAAAGTCTAATCAACTGGGGAGGAGGAAGAACATGAAACTAGGCATTGCTGGAGATTGGTTCTAGCAAAGCCAGTCCTGGATCTAGAAAAATCCAGTTTGTAATGCCATCTAAAAGTAGCTACAGAGAACCGTGTAGCTGTCTCTAGAATATTTCTAGAGTCCACCTCTATTCCATATACCATCCAAGACAAGGCCCTCGTAGAGTGAACCTTGATACTGCCTGTTAACTGGTTTACCATGGTGGGAAGAACAAAAAAAAAAAAATAGCCCAGGAAAGCCATCTAAAAATAGTCTGTTTTGACATGGTTTGCCCTTTTTTGGTCCCCCCATAAAAATAAATAGTTGATTAGCTTTTGTAAAGTACTTGGTTCTGTTAAGATAGTATCTGAGCTGCCTATGCCTGTCCACATTATGCAGAATCCTTTCTCCCGGGTTGTGTCAGGATAGAACACCGAGAGACTGATGCCCTAATTCAAAGTTAACTCTGAAAAACTTTTGGTATGAATGAGGGATTTGTTCTTAATGACACCCTATCTCTTTGAAAGACAAGATGGAGTTAACCCACTATGAGAGCTTGCAACACAAGACACTCCTCTTGCAGACGTCAGAGCAATGAGAACACTTTTCCATGTAATAAACCTTAAACCTGTTTGATGTGCAGATTCAAATGGATATTCACTTAACTTTTCCATCGCAAAGTTAAGATTTCAGGAAATAACAAACTTTGTGTGGTGGTCTCAGGTGTACCATTCCTTTAATGTTTATTTATTTATTTTTTATTTGACATTTGTTTACCAGGATAGCCCGACTGGGTCAGCAAAACCCATTTTCAGTGGGGGCCCAGGTAGAAAATCTCCAAGTACAGACATAAGTAGCATTTCAAACATATCTTTCAAAATTTTACAGTAATAGCTTTCATTTTTAATAACATCTGAAAAGTTTCAACATAAATAAATGACAAGTATAAAATACATGTAATAAGTAAAATGTAGTATGTTTAATTAACACTGTCATTGTTTAGGTTTGAGTGATGACAAACACATATATTTATACATACATTTAACATAAAACAGAGGGAGAAGGGAAGATGAAATAGAAGTGAGATTAGCCTGGAGTAGAGCACGTGCATAGCCAAGTGCTGTTTAGATGTTGTTTTAATGACATTTTGAAGGCTGATATATTGGGAGTTGACCTAACAGCAACGGGGAGAGAATTCCACACTTTTGTTACAGAGCAAGAGTAGAGATGCTGTCCAAGTTTTTTTTTTTTTTTTTAAGTTTTGGTGGTATTTAGCAGTTTTTTGTCCTCAGATCTTAGGGTTCTGTTTGGTTGGTATGGTTCGATTACATTGCTTAGTGCTAGACAAGCAGAGGGCTTGTAGACTTTAAAAAATATTTTACTAAAAACATTGAGGAAAGTAGAGGATCCATGGGCACACATGCTGAAATGGCCACTTGATGTACCTTAATACAAAAGCGCAAAAGACCACAGGCTAGTAACTTACACAAATGTTTTAGCTCCAGTGGTACATAATCCCTGATATAGCCCTAGTTATTGGCTTGGCAGCTACTAGTAAATCTATTCCACTTGCAAATATAAGATTTTTCTAGTTTCAGGTTTTCTTGCCTCCTTTAGTACCACAAGCTCTGAAAAGTGATATCTAAAACATATTACAACTGAATAATCCAGGCAGTTAGCTGAAGATGTTTTAGACTGAGGGTGTATCAAACTCCCCTTGTCACATGACAGTAGGTCCAGTATGTGAGGAAACTTGTGGTTAATTACCACTGGCCAATTCCATAAAAAGGGAGAGCCAATGCTTCTTGGGCCAAAAGGGGTCACCACGATTAGTTCTGGACAGTCCTTCTGAAACTTCAGAATTACCCTGGATATCAGCTGAAAGGATAGAAATGCATAAAAAAATAATGTCCATGGGAATGAGAACGCATCTATATCCCAGGTAAGTTTGCCAGGAGTCCTGGGGCAGGATTTGTTCAGTTGACTGTTTTGAAAGGAGGCAAACATAACTACTTGAGGTGTTTCCCCACAACTGGATCAATTCCTGCAAGACTTCCTTGTTCAATTTCCATTAGTGAGGGTCTGTCCTGATCCTGCTCAGCTTGTCTCCCACAATGTTTTGCTCTGATAGTATGCAAGATGTTTGGAGGGTTAAAGAGTGCTGAAGTACATCTCCAAAGCAACTGTAGTCAGACTACATAGAGGGTATGACCTTGTGCATCCTCACTTGTTGATGTACCACATCACTATAGTATTTTTGGTAATCACCTGGACAGCTCCTGGAGACCATAAATGATGAAGAGATTATAAGGCATGGATTCAACCAAACATCTTTTTTATCCTGATGGGCTTTGGTCAGACTGAAAAATCACACAAGTCTACCACATTTACCCCATGGAAACTGCACCCCAGGCAAAATCAGAAGTGTTTGTATTGACAGATCAACATGGAAATAAGGGAGATCTGCATTTGCTTCTATTTGTAGTCTCCACCAGTTCTGTTCCTTTTTTACAAAGCTCAAGACTAGCATATACAGATCCACAGGTTCAAATGTTGGGTCTGTGAGATTTTTAGATACCACTGAATCTTTCTCAGGTGTACCCTAGCAAGAAGAATCATGAGAGTAATAGGTGCCATGAACCCTAGAATCCCGAGAAACTATTTGACTGGTCTGAGACAGAGTTGAGAAGCTCAGGAAGGTTTCCAGAAAAAAAGATTCAACTTTTCCTGCATCAAAAAAGCCTTTTGCAGCAATGTCCATAAGACATCCTAGAAAGACAGTCCTGTGTGATGTTGTCAGGGAGGATTTTTGAATATTCATCTGTAATCCCAAACTGGTCAGAAGAGATGAAACCAATTTAAGGACCCTTAGACATGTGGGAACAAACTTCTGCAAAGACAAGTATGTCATCTAAATAAGGAAAATGTGAGTGCTGTTCAGTCTGCAGTGAGCTATGACTGCTTCTAGACACTTTGTAAACACCTTTGGAGCAGTAGATAACCCAAATGGTAATGCAGAGAACTGATAATCTGACCCAGACACAGAAAATCTGAGACATTTCCTGAAGCCTTTAGCTACTGGAATGAGAATGTATGCATCTTTTTGGTTCAATGTCGACATCTTGAATTTTGGAACTGCAACAAACAGATTTAGGAAGAAAACAACAGGAACTGGTCTCCAGAAAGACTCTTTCTCTGGTACCAGAAACACTCCAGAATAGAAGGATTTGCCCCTTTGATCTGATGGTACTGGCTGTATGACTCCAGGGGTGAGCACATACTGAAGAACCTTTGAAAAAAATTCAGTTTGTTGAGGAGGGTGGGGAGGAACTCCCCTGAAAGGAGGATTTTATATCCAGCACCAACTGCATCAGAAACACCTTGCCAACGGGAGCACAGTTGTTGTGACAGGTTTTTTGAGAGACTGGGGCAGGAGTGGAGGGGGGGATTGGGGGAGAATGCTGGCATAGTCAATATGAAGTTATAGACTGTCTTTTTAGGGAAAGGATCCTTGTTTCTTATTGTTCCCCTCCTGCTCTTCTGAGGAAAGGATCCTTGTTTCTTATTGTTCCCCTCCTGCCATCTCTTTTTGTTTCCCTGTTTGGCCTGAAAAGGCAGGGATTGCTTTTCCATTTCTTAGACCTAAAAGAGAATTTGGGATATCTGTAAAGTGTGTGTGGGGGGGGACTGAAAAATCTTTGAAGCTCCCTGAGTTAATTTCCCTCTCTCACAAAATAGTTTGAGGACTTGAGTAGCAGATGGGCCAAATAAAACATCCTTATTTAAAACTGAATTCAAAATTTCAGACTTCACTTCCTCATAGTACCCAGGCATATCTTCTCAAAACATTAGCAGAAGCAGGGGCCCTTGACATAGTATACGCACAATCATACACACTCCTTGAGACATGTTAAGATACTTGGGAAATGTAGGAAACAACAGAATTGAGACAGGCAGATGAATCTCAATCAGTGGTAGCTAGAGCTCTCAAACTGTCTATGAAAAAAAGCAAAACAGTACACATATGGGTCTGATACTTAAGAATTCCATTCACCAAACTGGAAGAAGAAAAATTATATTACCAAATCTGTCCAAAATTTCCCCTCCTTGTCCACTGGGAAAAGGTTGGATGACACTAAAAGCCTGCTCTCTGCTGGTATAGATGTTGAAATTGCCAAAGGGTCCAACCTAAGGTGAGAAAACAAGTGTTTGTTAGCTTCAGAAACTTTGTAAAGCCTATCTGCTTTCCAGGGGACTGAAAGCTGTGAATCAGGGATGTTACATGCTGCATTAGGGTTCCTATCACGTAGTCAAACGCTTACAAGTTCGAACCTCGTATGTTCGAGACCATAAGTTCAAATTTGTAAAAGTTCAAGCGTATGAATGGAAATCTCCATAAGCAGAGGTTTCTATTTTGTTCAATGGGGTGCGATCTCGGAGCTGATATATTTAAGTAGCGGGGGATGTGGGGGGTGCAGGGGGCTTGCCCCCCTGCTTAAAACAGTTTATTTTGTTTTCAATTTTTTTTTTTTTTTATCCATAGTCGAAGTTTTGTAACTTCGAACATAGTGGTTTGAACATTACATGTTCAAAGTTATAAGACTTCAACTATGTGATATAGACCCGCTGCATTATACACATCTTCCAAAGCTGGTACTAGAGGATGAATAGGCATAGAATGAGGTATATACACTTGTAGCATATCATAATATCACCACAATTCAGGAGAAAAGAACAGCTGTGTAAGAACTTACCATAAACTTAGATGTCCTTCTCCCCCATGTTGCAGTATTCATCACAACAGGGAGGTTGCTGCCTGCAGCACAGGACATATGGCCAGTATACCAAAGTCTTTAGAGCAGGGGGCTATATGTGACACCTCCAGTCAGAGCCATAAAGTGATGTAGGCTATAAAAGTGACATCTGCACATACCCCCTTCAGAATGAACTGCTGCATGCAGTAGTCCCCCTGAAGGTGAAATATGAGCTAAAAAGGAAGTCCCTTCAGACTGACATGAGTACCAAACTATAGGGTATTTTACCACATGTTTCTACTGCTGGGGATAAATAGCTGCAGGTATGTGGTCCCACTGGTAGTTAGCAAGAAAAGGCAGGTAAGGAAGGTGATACAAGAAGGGGGTAGGAAGGGAGGGTCCAGATACTGCAACATGTAAGAGAAGGACATCTATGATTATGGTAAGTTCTTACACAACTGTTCTATGTCCTTCTATTCTCATGTTGCAGTATTCATCACAATAGGGAGAGTACCAAAGCATTTAGGTATGAGCCTGGGAGGAGGCATGAAGTCCCTGGTCAATGAGGCCTTGTAAGATATATCTGGCAAAACCTGCACTAGCCCTTGAGGCTAAATCTAGTTTGTAGTGTTTAGTAAATGTATGAACTGAAGCCCAGGTAGCTGCTTCTAGGATGGAGGCATAATCTACCCCCTTAAAAAAGGTAGCTGAGGAGGCAGATGCTCTAGTGGAGTGAGCTTTAACATTGCCAGATAAACGCTTCCTCTGAATAGAGTATCATGAACAAATGGTCTTAGAGAACCATGAAGAGATGGTCTGTTTGGAGATTGGTTTTCCTAGAGCCCTAGGGTGGAAGGAAATGAACAGTTGGTCAGATTTTCTGATAGGCCTGGATTTATCTAAGTAGTACCTAAGTTGTCTGTGGACCTCTAATGAATGGAGTTTTTTTCTGAGGAATTCTGAAGTTGGGGATAGAAAACAGGCAGGCTAATGGTCTGATTGAGAAAGAGCTCATTAACCACCTTGGGCATGAAAGAAGGATTAGTCCTTACAGAGACTCTGTCCTTATGGAAAAGGAGGTAAGGAGGGGTGGCCATCAGGGCCTGAATTTCGGATACCCTCCTGGCGGACGTGAGGGTCACTAGTAGGACTGTTTTCCATGTGCACAGTTTGAGGGATGCTGAGTGTGCTGGTTCAAAAGGTGGCAAGTTTAGTTTTTCAAGTACAAAATTTAAGTCTCAAGGTGGAGGTACAGGTTTGCAGGGGGGTCGGATATGGAGTACCCCTTTCAGGAATAGCTTGACCTCCAATCTTGATGCTAAAGGGGGGGGGGTCAAAGGCAGACATGCAGAAATGGCAGACAAATGGACCTTAACTGAAGAATATGTTAGTTCTGAATGAAGGAGCTCACACAAGTAAGAAAGGACCATGGTTATAGGAATGTTCAGAGAGTCCTGGTTTTTCTTTTGACACCACCTGGAGAATCTTTTCCATTTTGACACATACTTTCTCCTGGTACTAGGCTTTTTGGCAGCCTGCAGAACATTAAGTACATCCTCTGAGTATAGGTGTCTGAAAGGGATTAGAACCTCATCACCCATAAAGTCAATCAGATTGGTCACCTGAGGGTGGACTAGGGATCCCCTGTCCTGTGTGTGTAGGTCTAACTAATGCTGTCTTGGCCAAAAGGGGATCACCAGCAGGATTTTTGGTCTATACCTCTGAATTTTCAGGAGGACCTTCTAAATTAGAGTGAAGGGGGAAGGCATAGAGGTACATCCCCGCTCAAGAAAAAGAGAATGTGTCCACTTTCCATGCTGTGGGGATGTGGTTCCCTTGTGCAAAACTGTGGCATCTGTTTGTTTTGGGAGGAGGCAAACAGATCTGCTTGCGGAATACCCCACCTGTGGATAACATCTAGGAATACCTCTCTGTGAAGCATCCATTCGTGAGAGGGTGCTGAAGTTCTGCTGAGAGTATCTGCCATAACATTCTATGTGAAAGGGATGTACACTGCTAGAAAATGAACATGCAGTGATGATGCTAGGGTCCAGATCTGAGTGGCTAGGCTGCAAAGAGGTTAGGATCTCGTCCCCTCCTGTTTATGTACCACAGGACAGTCATATTGTCTGTGATCACTTTCAGGGTTCCTGGGCATAGGGCTGGTTTGAAGGTTTTTAGGGCGAGAAGAAGTTTCCTTGATGTTGATATGGTCCCTTTGTCTTAGTGTGGACTATTTTCCCTGCATAGTGAATTGTTTTTGGTTATGCAGTAGCACTGCTCCCCAGCCCATGTCTGAGGCATCTGTACAGATTTGTTGTAGGGGGCAGGTACCTGTAAGGGGGTTCCTTGGTTGAGGTTGATGGCATAAATCCACTATTGTAGTTCCCTCTTCAGACACGAGAGGAGGGTAAGGGGGGTGTTCAGGGGATGAGAGTGTTGGCTCCATAAATTCTTCAGAGCTGGATCTTTCCTCATGTGGAGTTTTGCCAGGGGCAACATGGGTATCAGAGATGCCATGTGGCTTAATATCCTTAGGAATTCTCATGCTGGGAAAAAAGTGAGGGTGATTAGTTTGATGAAGTAGAGGATAAGGTCCATGGTCCTTTGGTCTGGAATAAAGGCCTTCATGTTGTCTGTTCTTATCCTGCATCCCAAGAAGACCAGGTCTTGAGTGAGGATCAGGTGGGACTTTTCCTTGTTTACAGTGAATCCTAACTGAGTCCGGGTGGTGACCACCTGTTGTAGCTGGTGCAGAAGGGTTTGACAGTCCTGATGTAGAATTAACAGTTCATTTAGGTATGGGTATATTTGAATACCCTGGGTCCTGCAGTGAAGGGAAGGATGCTTTGGATGTAGTCAAAAGCATTGGAAAGAGCCAGTCAGGAGGCAAATTGTCAAATAGTTTGCACAAAAAGCACACTTACAGTTTCACACATATTAAATGTCTTCAAAATACTGCAATGCATAAGCAGCACACAAAATTCTTCTCAGAAACCTCTTTAGAATAAAATTAGTCTGACAGAAAAAAATCTAAGTTGTCACAGCCTGAACACAAACACTACTTCACTTGCAGAATTTCTTACTCCAAATTAAACACTTCCCCAGACTTTAGTTTAAACACTAGAAAGCTTACATAGAGAAACTGGTCTTCAGGTTATAGTGTTGACCTGATTACATGCGGTCTCCTAACCTGGCAGCATCCATGGTGGAAAAGCAACAGAAAATTGTTCTCTGAGATGCTAAAGTAAAACAGGTACCTGATACCAATAAGAGCACTGATGACAAAACATGTCTGAATTGCTGGATAAACTGGACAGAGTTTACCAGAAAGCAAAAGGATGAATGATTCCTGTTTGGACTATGTCAGGAAAACTGCTAAAAAAACTTGATGAGATGCAGACCACATTATCTAACAACCATTCAGATAATATTATTGGGCTGTCAAAAAAGGCTGATGACCACACACTGTAGATAGCAGAGTTAGAAGCAACACAGGAAGAGATAAACAAAAAAACAAATAGAAAATAGAAGTAAAGGACTGTGAAAGAAAGGAGAATCTTTGATTTGTAAACATTGTAGTAAGAGGTGAAGGATGGCAGTGCATGGGTTACTTGGTTAACAACTGCCAAAATGGACTGTAATCCCACCCAATTCTGTAAAACTGGAGAGGGCACATAGAATATTTATGTCATGAGGAACTTAGGCCCATCTTCCCAGGCTGGTGATTGTGAAGGTACAAATATATGAGAAGAAAGAGAAACTCCTCACGGAATTATGGAGAAAAGGGAACATTCTACATATTGGTAATACAAGGGTATATGGCACCCAAAATTATTCACTGGGCACCAAAGCAAAAAGGAAGACATTCTTGCCTAATATCAAGAAGTCTAAAGCTCTTGGTTTGAGATCCAGATTGCTTCATCCTGCCAGTTGTAAAGTATTTTTGCCCAATGGTCCCAAAATGCTCCTGCTTATACTTATCACGAGTATCAGAACTTGTCTGTGATCTGGGATACATGAATTGGCTTAAAAAGGCCCTTGTGGTCATTAGCTTAGCAAACACCTATGAGACGATAGAAGAACTGCAAAAATACAAAGACTTTCATCAGTAAGGAGGTTTGGGTGAGATGGCTTGCAGCAAAGAAGGGAGGGAAAGGTGGCCAGCTCAATGTTTCATCACAACATGTTGGCTAAATAAGCCAACATAAAATTGTACTAAAAAAAAAAAAAAGATAGACTGCAAGAAAATGTCATGGTATAACTCTCTCAGAGAACAAATTCAGAACAATAGGGGGTCACAGGATTTATTGGAAGACGGAAAGACACCTGCAAAAAAGCTGGAATTAAAAATGTAAAAATGTAAATTGCTCTAGGCAGCCTTAGAAAGAACTCTGAACAAAGGCTATATAATACCAAGGGGAAAACTAGGAAAGATGCACTGGACTGATGTTAATACAAAGGACATATAAGAGAATAAAAGGGAAGAACAAATGCTTGTGATAAAATACCTAGAATTAGAAGCACTAAGCAGCTAATGCCTTCATTCATAAATTAACAAATTTTGTCTTAGAAAAGTTGTTTGTTCGGGTTTGGTTGTGGGGGGGGGGGGGGTTGAACGGAGTAGAATTATCACATGACAGATTTTAAGATTTACCCATCATTTTGAACTAATGCTATGCAAAAAATATCTTAGACAGTGACTGGATCCCTCTCATCAGTGCTAGTAAGTTCTTCCAACTTGGTACAATGATCAAATATGCTTTTCAAATGTTAACAAGGTGTAATCAAAACAGAGGAAGCCCCAGTGGCTAGTAGGGGATAAAGGAAAAGGGAGGTTTGATTGTCAGAAGTGAAGCAAGTTATTAGATAGTCCAGAGATGGAAAGCAACAATAGATCAGATTTTACAATCAGGGACTGTAGGAGTTGCTATGAGGATAAGAGAACTGATCACACAGCACACTGGAAGTGTTTTAAATAGCTCCCTCCTCCCAAAGGACTGGTAAAGAGTAATAGGTTTGAACAGGAAAGTTAAAATATAAGACGGGCTGAATTGCAGTGGTTGTTAGAAAAGAAATTCATCAAGGGGACTAAGGACAACAATAGATTAGGGACACAGCATGCCCCAGGTTGTAAGGGAAGCTGAAAATAAAGCATTTGTACGAATAAGAGTCACACCCGTTAGAACATTAGCTCATAACTTTAGTACAGAAGATAAAGGGAAGAAGCAGGACATGTGCATAGTAAAGTAGTTCTTAAACAGTTAGGTATGAGGCGTATTGAGATAAACAGTTGTGGAGGAGTGCACACAGTTTGGTTAAGGTTAAAGGAAGTGGAGTGGCAGTGACAGAGAGAGAAAATAAAACAGTTTTTGCTAGCAAATAGGAATCATTTGAAAGAAACTCACCTAGGGTAAGGGAGAAATTGCAAAACTGGGTGATTATAGAACAAGTACATAACTGAAGGAAAATATATGACACTATGAATACCAACTTGGAACATAAATGGTCTGTTAGATGAACCTAAGCAGAAGGGGGTGATAGAATACTTAAGACAGTGTGCAGTTAACGTGATACTACTTCAAGACATGCATATGAAACCTATAGAACATGGCGGATTGACTAGAAAGAGCTTCAAGGTGGGGTACTGTGCCAGTGGAAAAGAAGGGCAGAAAAGGGGCATAATTACATTACTAGACAAGGAAGCTCTAGTAGAGACAGAAGAGACTAGAGCTGTCCAAAAAGTAAGAAGGCCAGGGCATTGGGGAACTTCCCCTACTCAGTAGCAGATTGCTTGTTCCGATCCTAGTGCAGTGAAGGCTGGGAGAACAGTGCTCAGGGAGAACTAAGATGGCAGATAGTACCGAGGTAAATACCAGGCTTTACAGGATTCTGAGGAGCTGTTTCAGCAAAATTTGTTTATTTCATCAGAAGCACACATTCAAAACCATGATGGAAATTTTATTGCAACTCTCCAGTCAGGAGGGTTGCAGGATGAAATTTTGGGTGAATTGTTGTAGCTGAGCAAGCCACAGAGTGGAAACGATAATTCATAGAGTGAAATTATGGACAAAATCCAATCAGAGGAATTGGAAGCCATTTTAAAAGAAGATTGCCAGAAAAAGAAATCATATGCTGAGACTGTTACGGAAACTGCTGGGAGAAGACAGCAAAAGAGATCCAAGATGGCAGATAGCACAGAGGCGAACTCTCGTGCAATGTTTGATTCTTTACAAGATTCTGAGGAGCTGTTTCAGCAAAATTTGTTTGTTTCATCTGAAACAAACATTCAAAATCTTGATAGAAATTTTATTACAACCTTCTAGTCAGGAGGCTTGTGGGATGATAATTTGGGTGAATTGTTGCTGCTGAGCAAGCTGCAGAGTGGAAAAGATAATTCATGGCTGAAATTATGGACAAACTCCAATCAGAGGAATCAGAAGCCATTTTAAAAGAAGATTGCTAGAAAAAAAAACATATGAGACTGTTAAGGAAACTGCAGGGAAATGATAAGAGATGAACAGAAGAAAGGAAATCTCAACAATCAAAGGAAATTCATGTTAAAAATTCAGAGCAAAGAAGAAAAAACGGTACTTACTTATTATCGCAACCACACTCTAAACCACTGTGTGACTTTATGTTAGGATGGTAGAGACTGACATCAGGTACTCCCGATCTTTGAATGGTGTGTAGCAGCCCTCTGAAATGAAGATCCGGTGAAAGATTCCTTTCTTGTAGTTTTCCTGTCAAGCTTTTAATGTTATCCAACGAGTTTTACTTCATGTGATATGTAAAAATGACCTATGTATTATCGCAGCCACATAATAAGACGACAGTCAAGGTAGCTCATTCTGTAAACCGAAAAGCAATCATGCTTCTATGATCAACGGCAGCCAGGCATGAAGTAAAAACTCGTTGGACAACACTACAAGTTTGACAGTAAAAAAAAAACAAGAAAAGAATCTTTCACTGGGTCTTTTAATTCTCACTATAATTTGTAGAGCTCATTAACAATCCTCTTCCTTGTTAGCTTTCATTAGAAGGAGTTCTGTCTTATATCCCACCTTATTTATCATTTCTAGTACAGACAACTGTTGTTAAAGTGGTGCTAAACTTATAAAGGTGTGTTAAGTTTGACTTTGTAAAACTAAACTTTTTAAAGAATCAGCGTTCATCCTGGCTTAGAACGTAGGAACAAGACTAGCTAGATATCTTGAAAATGCATGCATTGTAAAATTATATAGCCTCTCCTAAAATATAAGATGTTAAGGCTCACAAGAAATGTCTTGACTAGTTTGCTAAAAGTTCATTATACATTTATATATACTTACGACGTAAGTACCGACATTTCTTTACCATGAATATCCAAGTAGCCAGTAACCCTTTGTCAGCAAAGAACAATAGAGAAAAGTGACATAATGAGATAAATTGCACAGATTATTTTTTTTTTATTTACTGTGAGTGTCACTGTTATCCGAGGAAGTTGTATTTTATGGCTTCCTCGACTTGTTTGCAAATGCAGGATTTCTTTTTTGTTAAGAAAACGAGCCAAACGCGAAGTCAGAGTTGTTTAGAATGTGGTTGCGATAATACGTAAGTACCGAAAAAAACAATGGACAGGTATGACACTTGGGAAATTTAATGGTCCTGTTGGGAGCGAAGGGTCATGAGATAAGAGCTTTTATTCTTATTCATAAAGAGACATTTTGCAACATTATTTTTGAGACTGGTTATGTTACAGAAAGTTTTTTGGGGGAGCATTTAAAAACTGTAATCCGTGGAACTCATATGTAGTTAAAGCATTTCAAAGAGAAACAAAAAGAAATACATGTTCAATTTCAAACTGAAGTTGAAAAAGAGACTTTAAAGAGACATTTAAAAAAACTTTGTAAACAACTTTTTGACATTAGCAAAATGCATGATGAAAAAGGATTATGGACTAGTGGATGTGACTGTCATATTCTACTGAAAATGAAGAAAAAAATGCCTTTACTATGATAAATGCAGAAGGTAACGGGTGCTGTAAAATACAGGGGACAACCTAAAATGTGTTTTTTTTTCCCGTGGAAAAGATGATCATTCGATAAGTAAATGCAATAAGTGAAAATGTTACATTTGTGGGGAAAAGGGTCATGATGCAAAAAATGAAAACATTATAAATGTGACAAAATTAGGCATTTATGGATGGATTGTAATCTAGAGAAAAAAAGGATAAAGAAGAAGAAAAAAGTGAGGACAGTATACAGAGAGAAGAACTGGTCTCAATAAAAGATAAAGAGAAAGTAGGGAAGCAAGATGAGGGTAAAAATAAAGGTAAGGATAAAGAAAAAAATAAAACAGAAGATATTACAGAAGAAAGTTTGTAAACAAGTAATGATAAAGATATACATTAGACGAGATAAGTGTAAAAGATAAAAAGAAATAAAATGGATAATGTAAATGAAAGTCACATAATTTCTGGTAAGCTACAACATAGACGAGATATACCACACGGTCCTACACCAGAATCAACAAATGTAACTCACTATAAAAAAGAAAAAAAAGACCAGTTCATTTAAGAAATGTATGGCTATTAATAAACTAGTTAAGCAACTTCTAATAAACTAGTTAAGCTACAACACAAACATAATGACCACTTTAGAGTTACTTCAGTAAATATGAATAGTATTACAAAAATAAGTAGGAGATTAGCCATCTTAAATTGGTGCAGTAAGTATGATGTTGACGTAATAATATCGGAAGATCTAAAATTTTTGACACAAGAAGAGAAATTACAAATAAACTTTGGGGAGGAGATATAGTATAGAATCTAGGAAAAGAACTGTTCTAGCACAGCTGCACTTTGGAAGAAGTCAGTGAAAATACTGACTATAACACTGATAATGATGGGAAGATTAACTACTGTAGATCTCAGATGGCATAGTCAGTCATACAGGAAAACAACACTGTATGCCTATGTTACAAGTAAAGAAAGGGAAATGTATTTAATACAATTCTGGATTATGTACTAATTAATATGAATACAATATTAACAGAATATTTTAATTGTGATTTGAGATGAAAAAAGAGAAGAAATAAGAAAAATTTTGAAGTTATAAAATATGGCAATTTAAAGATTAGGAATAATAGTCTGTGGACATCTAAGACTGAAATAGATTATTTTATTGTATCACAAGGTTTAAATATAGTCGAGGGAGAGACACTTGTAACAGGCTTTTCAGACCATTCAGCCATATGGATAGAGATACAGAAAAATAACTATACCAGACTGGGATAACGAATAAAAAGAATAAATGAAAAAATTGGGATGAAAATGGAAAAAAAATAAGTATGCAATTATGGAATGATTAAATTTCCACTACAGTGTGTTATAACAACTGGTCTGAGTGCTGGCTAGCTTTTAAAGAAAAAGATAAAATTATGTTTTTTTAGAATGGCAGTCAGATCTAAGAAAAACAGAAAAAACAAATTATGTAACTGTGTATAGATGTTTTAAAGGACTGAAAAGAATACTAAACAATATTATGTGACAAAATGGAGAATTTATGAAAAGACTCAAGAGAACATTAAAGAATTATTGTTTAAGCAAAAATATTACAAAGTAAAAGAGAAAAGCTATCAGCTTATTTGAACAGCACAGTTTAACAGAATACTAGTATAATGAGAGAAATAAAAAGAGGAAAGGTATGCAGGTCTCGGGAACAAATTATGAATATTGTAATAAATTATGTAAAGAAAATATTTCAAGATATACAGTGGATATACAAACTTTACACACTCCTGTTAAAATGCCAGGTTGTTGTGATATAAAATAATGAGACCACAATAAATCATTTCAAAACTTTTCCTACCTTTAATGTGACCTATAACCTCTCTCTTTTTCGGCTTTTCTCGGTTAGGGGTCACCACAGCGGATCACCTTGTCTACTCATGATTGACAGTGGAGCTTTTACGGTGTCGAGTTGCCAGAACAGCGCCCAACCTTCCACAGAAGGCACAGACACACACACACTCATGCCTAGGGCCAATTTTAGCGTGTCCAATCCACTTGCAGCATGTCTTTGGAGATGTGGGAGGAAACAGGAGCACCCGGAGGAAATCCACACGACCATAGGGAGGACATGCAAACTCTGCACAGAAGACACCCCAGCGAAAGATCGAACTGGAGAGCCTCTTGCTGTGAGGCGACAACGCTAACCACTGCACCACCGCGGCCATCCAATGTGACCTATAGCCTGTACAATTAAATTGAAAAACAAACAAATCTGTTAGGGGAAAAAATATAAAAAATAAAAAATGTACAATACGCTAGTTGCATAAGTGTGCACACCCTTAAACTAATACTTTGTTGAAGCACCTTTTGATTTAATTACAGCATTCAGTCTTCTTGGGTACACACCTGTCATCAATTAAAGAGACTCTGATTAACCCCAAATAACGTTCAGCTGTCCTAGTGGGATTTTCCTGACATTTACTCAGTTGCCTGATACAGCAAAAGCCATGGTTCACAGAGAGCTTACAAAAGCATCAAAGGGATCTCATTGTTGAAATGTATCCGTCGGGAGAAGGGTACAAAAACATTTCCACAGCATTGGTTATACCATGGAATATAGTGAAGACAGTCATCAAAAAGTGGAGAAAATAAGGGACAACAGTGACGTTGCAAAGAACTGGACATCTCTCAAAAATTGATGAAAAGACAAGATGAAAACTGGTCAGGGAGGCTGCCAAGAGACCTACAGCAACACTGAAGGAGCTGTAGGAATTTCTGGCAAGTACTGGTTGTGTACAATATGTGACAACAATTTCCCGTATTCTCCATATGTCTGGACTATGGGGTAGGGTTGTAAGACAGAATCTTTTTTTTACACAGAAAAACATCCTCGCCTGGCTAAAATTTGCAAAACAATACATCAAGTCTCCCAAAAGCATGTGGGAAAATGTGTTATGGTCTGACAAGACCAAGGCGGAACTTTTTGGCCACAATTCCAAAATGTATGTTTGGCGCAAAACAACACTTCGCATCACCGAAAGAACACCATCCCCACGGTGAAGCATGGTAGTGGCAGTATCATGCTTTGGGGTTACTTTTCTTCAGGTGGAATTGGGGCTTTAGTCAAGGTGGAGGGAATTATGAACAATTCCAAATACCAGTCACTTTTGGCCCAAAACCTTCAGTTGTCTGCTAGAAAGCTGAAGATATAGAGGAATTTCACATTTTAACACGACAATGACCCCAAAGCATACATCCAAATCAACAAAAGAATTGCTTCACCAGAAGAAAATTAAAGATTTGGAATGGCCCAGCCAGAGCCAAGACCTAAATCCAATAGAAAATCTGTGGGGTGACCTGAAGAAGGCTGTGCACAAGAGATGCCCTCGCAATCTGACAGATTTGGAGCACTTCTGCAAGGAAGAGTGGGCAAATATTGTCAAGTCAAGATGTGCCATGCCAATAGACTCCTACCCAAGAAGACTGAATGCTGTAATTAAGTCAAAAGGTGCTTCAACAAAGTCTTAGTTTAAGGGTGTGCACACAAAACAAAGTATTAGTTTAAGGGTGTATGCACTTATGCTACCAGCGTATTGTGCGTTTTTTATTTTTTATATTTTTGCCCCCAATAGATTTGTTTCTCAATTGAATTGTACAGGTTATAGGTCACATTAAAGATGGGAAAAGTTTTGAAATGATTTATTATAGTCTCATTTTTTTATATCACAAAAACCTAGCATTTTAACAGGGGTGTGTAAACTTTTTATATCCACTGTACAGAAAGTACAACAAATATCTACTTAAAAATTGATGTAACAAGAAAATAAAGAATTGAATCACAGGATCATAGGAGGTTGCTAGTTTATTGGTCCTAAAGTGTCTACAAGCCTAGTCATGTTATTCTCTTGTTCCCTTATGGACAAAGATATATAGTCTATGTCTGTGCGCAAATCTAAGATCAGCACCGGCTGCCTCTGTCTAAGAGGGACATGGGCGAAACCCCAGGTGTAAATTTATGGTTTCCTATCCAATTGTCTAGGTTACGCTTAAATGGGGTCACTGAAGAGCTCTGTTTTACATGAATTCGGAGTCTATTCCAGAGGAGTGGCAACCTCTGGGAGACATATCTGTCTCTCCAGCATGTCCTGTTTATATTGCAGGCTAGGTTAAGATCCCCAGAGCAAGTGAATTTTGTCCCATTGGATTTGCAAATGTGCAGCAGCTTCATCAAGGCAGGATCTGAGACTGCTTTGTAGGCCAGGTACAAGTCGCCTCTAAGTAGTCTATAAGATACTGAGTAAAGTGATAGGGCCTTCAGTTTGCCCATTTAGGTCATGTGTTGTAGGCCCTGAATTTTCTTGGTGAGAAACCTCTGAGGTCTCTCTAGTTGCCACAGATGTGTAGTGAGGTACATACAGAAGGGAGCATTATACTCTTTTATTTGTCTGATGAGAGCCGAGTACAGGGGAGTTATAATTTTCTTAGCTTTGGATGCTATACCCTTGCTTATGAGGTGTGCAATGCAGAAAGCCTTCCTTACTACTGTGGACACCTGATGATCAAAATTAAGGCTGCTATCAACTTACATTCCTAAATCTTTCACCACTGGCTTTGAACTTAGGGAGATATTATTAATGCTGTAATTAGCAGGGGGTTCGTCTTTGCCAAAGGGGATGATAATGCATTTTTTTTGCGTTTAGTTTAAGTCCATGGCTTTGACACCAAACATTTGTCTGTGTGAGCCTATTTTGTAGTATGTTGACATCTTTGGGGATTCGATGTCTGCACCCAGTTTGCAGTCATCAGCAAACCTTGTAAGCCTTAAGCCATCTATTTTCTCATGGTCTTCTGAAGAAAGATAACAAACAACAGTGGACCTAGCACAGATCGCTGTGGAACACCACTGGTAACAGGTCTGCTAGTAGAGTTGGCATTGCCAATTTTGACTGTATATGTTCTGTTTGTGAACCACCTGGCAACCCATCTACTGATGTAAGAGTTAATCCCCAGCTGGTTGAGTTTCTTAATGATGCCTGAGTGAGGGATTGTGTCAAAGGCCTTGGCTAGGTTAAGATAGGCAGTGTGAACTGTTTTGCCTTCATCCAGGGCCTCCGTGACATTCTCAAAGAGGTCCACCATGTTTAGCAGGCAAGATCTGCCCTTAACGAAGTCAAACTGGGTCAGGTCAAGAGTTTGAAAGTTACCTAACTCTTTGTTGATAAGATCCATGATGATTCTCTCCATGGCCTTGCAGATAAGGCTGGTTAGGCTTATGGATCTATAGTTCCTGGGGTTGGTTAAAGGACCCCCCTTTGTGCAAAGGGATTACGGTTGCTGTTTTCCACTCAGCTAGAACAAAGGCAGTGCTTAGACTGAGACTGAAGAGCGTGCTCAGTGGAACCGCTAACTCCTGTTTTAGACCATTTAATAGGCAGCCTGGGATGTTGTCCGGTCCCATAGAGGCTTGTGTTTTTGGCCTTGGAGAGTGTGGCTATGACCTGGCTTTCTGGAGATACTAGGCAGAGGACTGGTGACAGGTATGTTATGGGTTATGACTGCTGAGGACAGGGGGATGAAGTTTTTGCCAAACCTGTCCGCTAGCAGGTTGGAGATGTCTTCAGCTTCAGTATAAGTGCTACCGTTCACAGCTAGTTTGGCACAAAGCTTGGCCTTCCCTTTTAGATTTCGGACACAGCTAAACAATGCCTTGTGATTTACCTTAGCTAGGGATGCTAATTTAGTTTCGTAATTAGCTTTAGAGGACTTTACAAGATGTCTAATCTGCTTGTTTATGCTTTGGAGGGAGTTCTTCCTTTGCTGGGACCATTCCCTTTTGTTTTTTTTTTCATGAGGATCTTGATTTGATTCATTCCAGTACAGCTGAGTCTATACATTTATACAGGTTTTTATAGAGGACAATTGTGTACACTTCAGTATAGGGGTCATTGCTGTCAGTGTTGGCAAGGGGTCTTAAACTATTGATGCCACTGCTCAGTAGGCTATAGTTTACTTTGGAGAAATTTTTTAACCTTTTTGCTCCTGAGGGTGGGTCATGTACTATTGTTACTTTGAATGAGACTAATTTTTGATCGGGCCCCACATATGTGGAGATGTAGCAATCCTCCATGTTGGTGAGCACTATGTCAAGGATATTAGAGCCCCTTGTGGGGGTGCTGACCATTTGCTGCAGAACATTTGTGTTAACAATGTTCAGGAACCTTTGGGAGAGCTTGTTTGCACTCACATTACCCAATCGATGGAAGGATAGTTAAAGTCACCCATTACCAGGGTATTTGGCTGTACTGAGAGTGACCCAAGTAGGTCCAGCAAAGCTGTGTGGTTTTCGTGGTTCAGAGTGGAGGACCTATGGCTAGCAATGACATGTAGGGGGTCTTTCCCACAGTTAGCTGGCCTTGTTGTAACTCTAAGGAGTCATACTGTTTAACCAGTCTAGAGGTGTATATGTCTTTATGAGGATGGATACTCCTCCTCCCTTGTTTTTTTCACATTCATTGTTTGGTCTGAACATGTGGAAGGCATTGTAGCCCTGCATAACCAGGGTACTCTCTGAGGCCTTGAACCATGTCTTTATGACTGTGCAGACATCAGCATCTTCCAGGGTGAGAAGCGCTTCAATGTGAGTGCAGTTTCCTAGGATTAAGCAGCATAACCCTGAGTTTGTTTCTGGAGGATATTTTTACATCGGGAATTTTGTTCTTATGACACTGCCTAAAAAAGGCACTATGGAGGAGGCAAGTACCTTTGCCAGCAACCTAAAGCCTAGAGGTGACAGGTGAAGACCGTCTCTGGCAAAGCATTGTGGTCTGTCGACCATATCATCCCAAGCTGTCAGATACTGGATCTCCCTGGATTGACACCAGAAGCTAAAAGAATTGTTGAAATCAATCATTTTTTGTTTGTATTGTGGCATCATCCTGGGTGAGGGAAGAATGCTGCTTAGGACTAGGGACATACCTGCCTGGGACACATAATCTGAAAGCTCCATCATGTATCTCTTCATATAGTTCAGTGAGGTATGTCTCAAGTCACTCACTCCAACACGGACTATGACAGAGTCATCATAACAATACTTGTTGAGAGAATGAATGCATGCATTATTTGGCAGATCCTAGAACCAGACAGGCAGCTAACCATGACCTTCTCCTTGTCCAGCCTAGTGAAGGGGACATCTGTGTGTCTCACTTCGGAGTCGCCTTTGACCAATACATTTGGTTTAGATATGTTTTGTCTTAGGGGCTTACTGGGTGAGACACTGATGCATGTGTTATTATGTAAAGTGGGTGCTTTTGGGACCATATTGTGTGCAGAAGGTTTGTGCTTGAGAGGTATTTGCTCGTTCGGTATATTTCTGGTGAGTACCTCCATGTATGTGGGTTTATGTATTGTGTGCTTGGTAGGTGTAGGAGGTGAAATTTGGGTGCTGACAACTTGCTTGGTATTTGGTTTGTTGTTATGTGAGAGAGATGGCATTGATTCCAGATTCATAGTATAGATAGAACTTTCACATATTGTATTTGCATGTTTTAGGAATAGTAGGTTGTCTGTATACAACAATTGCTGCATTGCCTCAGGATGCCCTTGTCAATCAGGCTGGCTGGAGAAATGGTGGGAAACTGACCTTCCATTAAACCAGGTGTATTCTGTAATAAGTGGTGGCAGGTGGGTAGATGGACTAGGTTCTGTTGTAGAACTAGTAAAATCAGCTAATCTATGGGAGGTTTAGGTGTAGAAACCTGGACCGGTGCCTCAATAAGCACAGCTGGGTTGCAAGTTATCTAGGGAAAATTTGACTTTTTAAGCATTTGCGTCTATACACAGCAGTGCTAACCCCCACTGCGCAGTGTGCGGCTATGTCCAAATGCTATGTTGTGTTAAATATCAGCTAAGTAAAACAGATTTCAGGCAATCCAACCAATAGGAAACAAAAGAGTATAACATTAGTGATGAAATGCATATTGTTCTGCATAAGATAAAAATAAAGTAAGAATTTTAGTAAATGGATGGTTAAGTGAAGAAATAAATATAAAGACTGGCATATGTCCGGGATGACCTATGAGTTACATATTATTTGCAATAGTTCTGAATGTATTACAGATGTACATTTGTATAGTGAAGGTGCTCCTTATATTACTAATGAGGAGATAAAAATTCCAGTTATGTTTACTTATGTAGATGATATTATGTTGATTATAAGAAACAAAGTCTGGATAAAAGATGTTATGTGTTATGTACATCAATGTTTAAGCATAATGGACACAACTTTAAAGAAAATCATCCACGGTGGTGCAGCGGTAGCATTGTTGCCTCACAGCAAGAGGTTCTCCCGTTCGATTCTCGGCTGGAGTGCGGGGAGTGCCTTCTGTGTGGAGTCTGCATGTCCTCTCCGTGGTTTGGTGGCTGTTTGAAAGACATGCGTAAATGGGCGTGCCTTCGTTGAAGGTTAAACTTCGAGCTGGCCCCTTTGGCGTTCGTCAAAATTTACTGCCAATCATTAGCGGACCGGAGTTCCGCTGTGGCGACCCCTAACTGGGAAAAGCCGAAAGACAACAGCAACATATTAAAGATTTGAGGAGTATCTTTTTTGATGAACGAAATATCTGTGTTAGGAATAAGCTTTGGGGGTAAAAATGCAAATGAGGAACAATGGAATAGGATAATAGATGAAATAAAAGAGCTTTGTTGCTTTTGGAAAAAATAAAAGCTATCGTTTAATAAAAATGTGTATTTGATTAACTCAGTTAAACTGGGAAAGACTGTATTATTTATCAAGTGTTTTTAAGTTCCCAATAATCTAGGAAGAAGAAATACTACAGGTAATTTGTTTCTTTTACATGGGGTTTGAGACTGAATACAGTGAAGAGAGGGGGTCTATATCACATTATCGAAATTCCAAAATGTCGAACACCATAAGCTCCACCTTGGAATCTCAAAATGTGATATACTCGAACGCTCAGAACAGCGAATATTTTCCAAGGGAAAAAAATTGCTGTTCCAAGAATACACACACACAGCACAAGCACACCAAAATACATAATCAACACATACACACTTCACAGAACCCTACACTAAACCATACATACACTACTAGCTATTCACTTACCTTAACCCAACCCTAACCCTAAGATCCCTAACTATCACACACTCACCTTACCCGCTCCCTATCCTTAAGGTCCCTAACTATCACACACTCACCTTACCTCGGTCCGTTCGCACACTTACCTTAACCCGGTCCGTCAACTTCACACCACAGTCGAGGAAATAGCGAAGCCGCAGAAACGGCCCAGCGTATACTTTCCGTACGAAAATATTCGGTGTGCTGCAGCTTTGCTATTTCAAGCGTTTGCTGAATTGGGGTCGATATTATAACATTCGAAGTTTTAAGACTTCAATGTTATAATATAGACCCGAAGAGAGGAGTCTTATATATGGATAAGAAAGCTGGAGGCTTTGGATTAATAAACCCAATTGTCTATGCTGCTTCTCTGAATTTATATAAAATTTTGTTTTGGATAAATGATACAAATGAGGCATTAGTAGTAAATTTACTAAAGTACAAATATTAGCAACTTTAGAATATGTTAAAAAATTAAAAAGAGGTAAAGAATTTATTAATGAAGAAATGAGATGTTTTCAAGAACAAAAAATACTTTATGGAAAATAAATATTGATGAAACTTAAAATGAGAGAAAAGTCTGATATAAAAATATCATTATACAATATTATGTCAATCCTTTGGCTTGGACAGCAAATGAAAAAGTTAAAGCTATAAAAGTATGAAAAGCATGATGTAATAAGGAAGTAGAAAGACAACATTTTTATGGAGATCAATGATTAATAAATTACAAGTAAAAGGAAATATGTCATATAAAAAAAGTCAGTGAAAGAGTCTGGGTTCATATTATATGATCGAATGCTAGAAATAGTGGATAATCTATTATCGAACCCAAATTCCCAAAACCACAAAATTTCGAAGGAACAGATTAGCCAATTTTTTTCCCTGTGAAAAAAAATCGCTGATCCAAATAAAAAAAAAAAGGTACAGGCAACATAAACCCCACCTTAAATATACCAACTCCAAGATCGCACCACAGTGAATAAAACAGCAAAGTCCGGAGAATGGCCCAGCAAATTTTTTCCCTGGGAAAAAATTCTCTGATCCGTTCCTTCGATATTCTGTGGTTTCGTGCATTTGGGTTTGACACATGAGCGTTCGCTATTTCTAGCGTTTGCTCATGTAATAGGAACCCAAAGAGTCTATATATATTGTGGTAAAGAAGAAAGTACAGAAAATGTTTCCTTTACAATGTATAAGAGTTGCAAAATTGTGAGAAAAATCCTTTGAAAATATAGAGGAGACAAATGAAATAAATTTATTTATGATTATGTATGGATATCATAGCCATAAAGGAATATGCTAGTAAAATAGATTAAAGATTAATTTACATTGTGTGGACCATTTGGAATGAAAGGAAAAATGAAATTGTGCTTAATGGTAAATGGAGATTAGCAGTAATTTTAATAAAAAATTAGACGGTGGTTGTAGAAAAAAAGAGTGGGGGTTAAATAAGAAAGCAATAATGCCTGACAGGGTGTGTATTAATGTGTAATTAATGCCCACCCAGGGTGGGGGAGGGCCTCCTTAAGGTGGGGTTTATATTGCCTGTTGGAGGGCAGTACTGCACTTAGACAATAGGGTCTCTGTAAAATTGCTGTGTTTTACTTACTTATTTATTTTTCTTTTATTACTATACTATTTTTGGGTCTATATTACATTATTGAAAACCCGTAACATCGAACACCACAACACCGACACACATAGCCCAAACCGCAAATATGTCGAACCCCCTTAAACCGCGAATTTTCAAATCTCGAGCCGTCATAGTCAGCCAACACCACCGCGCACTACATACTACATACCCAAACATAATAAATAAAACACATACATACACAAACCAAACCCTACTTCTCACCCTACACTAAACCTTACATACATTACTATCTATGAACTTATTTTAACCTGCACCCTAACCCTAAGGTCCGTAACTATCGCACACTTACCCTACAGACATATACCCAAACAAAACAAATAATCCATACACATGCAGTTAACAAAACCCTACTTCTAACCCTACACCAAACCTTACATACATTACCTATTTATGCACTTACCTTAACCCACACCCTAACCCTAAGGTCTGTAACTATCGCACACTTACCTTACGGAGCTATACCACAGACGGGCCAACCATCACACTTCGACATTTCGTGTTTTGTGGTTCTGTACATTCGCCGTTACCATAGTTCACGCTTTACGTGTCGGTCTTCTGGTGTTCGATGTTACCGGGATTCGATAACGTAATATAGACCCACTATTTTTTATGTATATTTTGGATGTAAAATAGTTCCTCTGCCTAATGTTTTTAAGTTGCTGTAGTATATGTAAATGGTAAATGGTATTAGAAGTATTTCACATCCAAAATATTGCATTTTTAAACAATATCTAGATATTTGCTTTATTGTCTCTTCCCTTACTGCTAAAATGGTTTCTTGCAGTCATGTGGGGATTGAAGTCACTAAATAATGACATACATTTGACTTTCAGACTTTATTTCCTTCAGAAAATTCATATTAACACAAATCCTGTTGTTTAACTTAATTTTAAATTTTATGTAAAATCTGTTCCTATTTTGGAGCCTTTGTCCCCCTTTATTTCAGACTTTATTCCCATTTATTGAGCTAAACGGTCAAGAGGTATGCAAAACTCTTATCTGTTGTTACCAGTCTTCCATCGCTCTCACTGTCTCTCCCTCTTGTCACATCGACACCCCCCCACACATACACCCTTATGCTTCACAAAATGCATGCTAACACAAGTCTTATTGGATCGCTCTCAATCTTCACACTCTCACTCACATACACGCATGCATTCACACTCACAGACAAAAACATAAACACACACACACACAGAAACAGAAAAGTACAGTTGTGTACACTTACCATAAATGTAGATGTTCGAGTGTCTTCACTGTTGCAGTCATGACTGTAGGGTCAAGGCATCAGCTGTTCAGCCATGCTCCCTGATGTCAGAGCGCCAGGAGTACAAAGCTGACAGCCGATGCCATGTTCTCCAGTTTTTCTTGCCCCACATGTCAGGAGTCCCAAAATGAGTAAGGTCCCATACCCTTTGCAAATACACCTCAGAAGAATGGTGAAAAAAGGAACCACACAAAAGAAAAAATAAGGGGGGACAGGAGGGAGGGAAACCCAGACTGCAACAGTGAAGACACTCGAACATCTACATTTATGGTAAGTGTACACAACTGTACTATGTTCATCATGTTTCACTGTTGCAGTCATGACTGTAGGGTAAAATCGCAAAGAAGAATGAAAGGGAGGTGGTCATAACATAGAGGGGGTGGCTAAAAGGCCCTGCAAGACTGCAGAAGCAAAGCCTGCCCTAGACTTAGAGTAGAGAGGTAGATTGTAGTGCTTTGAAAAAGTATGCACTGAACTCCAAGTTGCAGCTTTCAAAATGTCTTTGGTAGGAACTCCCCTGAGGAAGGCAGCTGAAGTGGCAGCAGCTCTGGTGGAGTGAGTCCTTATACTCCCTGGGATTTGCTTTCCATGGTGTGAATAGCAAAATCTGATTCCATGAGCAATCCATTTAGAAATGGTCTGTTTTGAAATGGATTTACCTTGGGAACTTGAAGCATAAGAAACAAACAATTGCTCTGATTTCCTGATGTCCTTGGTTCTGTCCACGTAAAAACGTAGTTGTCTGTGTATATCCAAGGAATGTAAGATCCTTTCCCCTTTATTTTGAGGAGTGGGGAAAAAAGTTGGCAAGTGAATAGTTTGATTTAAAGCCACTTTGGAAACCACCTTAGGCATGAAAGTAGGATTAGTCCTTAAAGACACCCTGTCTTGATGAAAAATAATATAAGGTTCCACAGCCATAAGAGCTTGCAACTCTGAAACCCTCCTGGCAGAGGTCAGAGCTAACAGGATGGCTGTCTTCCAAGATAAAAACTTGATGTCAGATGTGGCAGCAGGCTCAAAAGGAGGTAAGGTGAGCTTTTCCAAAACATAGTTGAGATCCCAAGCAGGAATGGGAGGAGATCTAGGAGGCCTTAAGTTCTTAGCTCTTCTGAGAAACTGTCTCATGAGCTGGTGGGAAAAGATTGGAGGGTCTGTATTATAATGAGCAGAAATAGCACAGGCATGTATCTTAATGGAAGAGAAAGAGAAACCCTTATGTAAGAGGTCTGTCAGGTAAAGTAAAATCAAAGGAATGTTAGGAAGAAGAGGATCAGAATCCTGAGCCTGCATCCAGGAACAAAATCTTTTCCATTTTCCTGCATAAGATTTTCTAGTGCTAGGACATCTGGCTTCTAAAATGACATCCATAACCTGCTTGGGTAGGAGAGAATGAATCAAAGACCCTGGATTAACCAGGCCGCCAGGCTGAGAGTTCTGACATGGGAGTGTAGAACCTGACCCTGGTATTGGGACAGAAGGTTCAGAGTCTGTGGTAAAACCCAAGGGGGCTCCAGACAAAGGTTTTTCAGTGTTGGGTACCAAAACTGTCGAGGCCAATTTGGGGCCAGCAAGATTATCATCTTGGGCTTGTACTGTTTGATCTTTAATAATACCCGTGGAAGAAGAGGAAGATGTGGAAAGGCATATCCCGAGAGTTTTCTCCAACTGAATGATAGTGCATCCATTTTCCAAGCTTGTTCGTGGAAAGTCCTGGTGCAAAAAATCTGTAGTTGATGATTGAGGTGGGATGCAAAGAGGTCTATGTGAGGACATCCCCAGACTGCTGTTATCATCTTGAATATTTCAGTGTCCAGCATCCATTCATGTGGGTCTGAAAGGTTTCTGCTCAGACTGTCTGCCAGGAAGTTTTGCTTCCCTGGTAGAAAATGAGCTTGAAGGTCCAGATTGCAAGCTAGAGCTGTGTTCCACAGATTCATGGCTAGTCTGCAAAGGGGGTAGGAATGAGATCCCCCTTGCTTGTTTATGTACCACATAACTGTGGTGTTGTCTGTCCATATCAGTAGTTGTCCTGGTTGTAGAAGATTCCTGAAGGCCAATAGAGCTATCTGAACGGCTAACATTTCCTTTAAATTGATATGCAGGTGCTTCTGATCCTTTGTCCAAAGGCCCTGCAGACAGTTGCCCTGAAAATGGGCTCCCCATGCATAATCTGAGGCGTCTGTGGTTAGTATCTGATTGGCAGGAGGCAGACAGAAGGGTTTTCCTTTGTTTAGAGTACATGCCTTGGACCACCAAAGGAATTCCTTTTGAAGACAAGGCAGGACGGAGATCAGTATGTCTAAACTGTGGCAATGCTGAGACCATACACTTTTTAGGTACCACTGTATTTTCCTCATATGTAGTCTTGCATATGGTACGAGAAGGATGCAGGAGGCCATGTAACCCAAAGCCTGCAGGAATCTCCTTGCAGATAGCTGAATTAAAGTTGCCAAGGTTTTGAAAGTTGAAGCCAGCTGTAACTGTTTTTCGTATGTCAGAAATGCCATCTGGGTTGTTGTGTTTAGAGAAGCGCCCAGAAAAATTATCTGTTGTGAGGGTGTCAAATTTGACTTTTTTATGTTTACAGTGAATCCCAGGAACTTGAGAAGATTCTGAACAAACTGTAGATGCTGGAGTAAGACATCCTTGCTGTCTGCCTGAATAAGACAGTAGTCCAGATAAGGGTAAATTTGAATTCCCTTGAGTCTGCAATAAGCTACTACTGGAGCCAGGCATTCGGTGAAGACCCTGGACGCAGTAGACAATCCAAAGGGCAGCGCAGAGAATTGAAAGTGCCTTGATCCGGCCTTGAACCTGAGGTATTTTCTGCATTCCTGCCTAATGGGAATGTGTAAATATGCCTCCTTTAAATCCAAAGTTACCATGCATACATTTTTGGTCAGCATTGGAAGTAGCTGCTGTAGAGTAAGCATCTTGAATTTTGGTATCTCTAGAAAAGTGTTCAAGACTGACAGATCCAGAATGGGTCTCCATGAATTTTGCTTCCTGGGGACTAGAAAGAGCCTTGAGTAAAAACCTTGTCCCATCTCTGAAAGTGGAACTAGTTCTATGGCTTTCATAGCCAAGAGAGCTTCCACCTGGTTTAAGGCCTCTGTCCATTGATGTTTTGGAAGATCTGGCCATCCGCTTGGCCTTGGTAGGGTATGAAAATGGAATTCGTAACCTCTTGAAACCACATCCAGAACCCACTTGTCTTGGGTTATATGAGTCCAAATTTAGGTGAAAAAGAGAAAGTTTTCCTCCGAGAGGGGCTTCCAGGCAAGAAGTTCCTGCAGCCCAACAGAGGGAGTCATTGAGTCTGTTTCCTATGAGCTTGCGACCTGTCCTCTCCTCCCCTAGGGGTGGAAGCAGTCCACTGTCTTGGTCTATAAGAGGCTTGCGTTTGAGGCCTTCCTCGGTAGCATCTGTATCTACCCCTCTGAGGCCTGTCTGAATTGGGAAAGGACCAATTTTTTGTAGGCCAATTCCTACTAAATCTGGGTGGCTGTACTTGTAAGAAATCTTTAACTGTTTGCATGGATTTTGCCTTGTCCTCCATTTTTTAATCACCTCTTCAGCTTTAGATCCAAACAAAACATTATGCTGAACAGGAGCATCCAATAATTTAGCTTTTACTTGATCTGGCAAATTTTGTTCTTTTAACCATGCATGCCTTCTAATTACTGTGCCAGAGGCAGCAGCCCTACAAGAAGCCTCCAAGGCATCAAATCCACAGTGTAAACCATGCTTCCCAACTTGTTCAGTGGCATGCATTAAGTCATGTAATTCCTTATCATCTGCACAGGCGGAAATGGAAGTTAGCTTTTGTTTTAAAACAGACAGGAGAAATTGTTGGTATTTCAGCATATGAAACTGACAGTTTAAAGCCCTAATAGATAAAGTAGCAGAAGTGTACACTTTTTGCCCCATCTTTCTAAAGATCTGGAATCCTTCTCAGTGGGAATGGGGTTTTTAGCAGAAGCGGCCTTAACGCCCTTAGGACCCTGAGAAATGGTTTCAGGGTCAGCAGTAGGGTTCTTGTATAAAAACTGGTGGGAATCAGGAACCCTGTAATATCTGTCAGGCTTAACAGGAGCTGGAGGAAAAGAATCAGGGGTTAAGTTAGCCTCCGAAAAAGCATCATCCACAATATCCAAAATAGGAGGAATAGCCAGGGGTCTATGTTGGGGAAGAAGAAAATCCCTTAGTCTTTTCTTAGATTCCGAATACTCCTGTCCTTCCCAGCGGAAATGTTCCCTCATTTCATGCAAAGTTTCCCCAAAAGAGAAATCCTCAGGGGGAGAAGCTGAAGGAATGGATTCCTCAGCATCAGAATCCTCATAAGGAGGGAAAGAATATTCCTGGTCAGAAGAAGAAACTGAAGAAACAGAAGCCTGATCAGAGGAGTCATAATAAACTTCCTGCCTTGACCTTTTATCTGATGGGAGATGTGAACCCCTAATCATAGTAAGTAAGTCCTCCTCCATCTTAAGTAACTGTTTCTGTGACTTGGGAGCCGGATCAGAAGAGGCCTGGGTTGCAGTCTTTGATTTGGAAGGAGTCTTTGCCTTTGTCTTTGGCTTTGCCTTTATTAGAAGCTGAGTAGGCCTGAAAACCCCTTCGGAAGCTGGTACCTGCACAGCGGCTCTGGACCCATCCGAAGGAGCATTGTCCGAAGGTCCTGCAACAGAAATATTCAAAGGCCTAGTTGGCTCCTCATGGGAGTCCGTCGGCCATCGGTTCCGAAATGGCCGACGACAGGGGCTGCAAAAGCACCTCACTGACGACGGCCGAACCTGAAGCTGGCTCTGCTTGTACGATATCGTCTGATTTGGACCTCGGAGGCCTGTCTTTGTCCTTGCGTCATTTGTGAACTCCGGTAGCCGGAACCATATCCGATGACATTTTGTAATTAAAACGCCTACCGAAGTAATGAAATGCAAAATCGTACCTTCGTTTAATTGTACGTTGATTGAATCTAGCACAAAACCGACAACTAGCTACGTCATGGTTAGGGCCTAAGCAAGGAATACAGTAAGAATGAAAATCCTTATGAGGTATTTGCTTCCCACATGAAATACAATTATTAACTTTTTCTGACATCGGACTGGAGCAAGAAAAAAGTTTCCCCAATGGGGTACTTAGCTTTAAGTAGGAGAAGAAAGTCTTCGGACTGAAGTTTGTTCAGAAACAATTGTCAGGAGTCAGCCGACCGGCACTTGCGAACTGCTATCACCGCACGGCAAGAAAGACTGGAGAACATGGCGTCGGCTGTCAGCTTTGTACTCCTGGCGCTCTGACGTCAGGGAGCATGGCTGAACAGCCGACGCCGGACCAAGACTTTGGGATTCTGACCGACCGAGGACTGCCTGCCGGCAGGGGAGAACCCTACAGTCATGACTGCAACAGTGAAACACGATGAACATCATAACTACACTTTTTTCTTTTATATTTATATTTTTCACTCGCTAAACAGCAAAAGCACTGCTTAGCGAGTGTAAAATAACAGCTCGATCGTTCTCACATTCACTCACATGCACGCATACGCTCACACACAGACAAACACACACACAATTTTGTTTTTCCTTTTTCTTTTTAATATATTTTGCACTCGCTAAACAGCAGAAGTGCTGCTTAGCGAGCGTGAAATAGAGGCAGCCATTCCATTTTCTCAATCCAAGCTCCACGGCAGCTTCATATGCTGCAGTGAAGCGGCGGACATGCTTTTCAACAGGCATTACTTGTACATTAATACCCTGCTAGAGAACGCTCATTTTCCAATCAGGGTGTTGATATACAATAAGCCCATTCTCCAAGGATAATTAAGTTAGATGTGCAACATGGAAAGGAATGGCAAATTGTACACTGTATTAATTGTAAATATGTGAATATGCAAGTTTGTAAATAGTATTGCAAATACTGTATTAAATAAAGAACCTGGGAAGATTTAAAAAAATAAAGACTATGCAACTTGGAAATTTGAAAAGTGTGCTTCATAGGTCAGATTGCCGTCAACCTGAGTATGACAAGGAGATGCTGTGAGAGTGAAAGGTAAATAAACTTTTGACAACAGTTAAGTCAAGGAGATAGGAGAATGAAATGGGATGAAGTGTATGAATTATATCAATTAGACTGAATAGCCAAGTTGAAATTTCAGAGGAAGCTGCAAATCATAGGGAAATATGATATGACAATTAAGAGAAAGACCTTACTTAGGCCAGAAGTGATTAAGCTTTTAACTGAGAGTAAGACAACAACAACAGAAGTATTGTGAATATAATTCATAAGGCGCTAATATGGGATGGCAAGGTTAAAACGGAAAATCTGTAAGCAAGATGGAGTGAGAAGACAAAATGAGCTTTTATCAGAGCAGGATTGGAGGGAGATGTATTTAATCCCCATGGCAAAAACAAGGTCAAGAAAATTTAAAATCTTCATATGGAAGTGTCTCCACAAATATAAAATGTTCGCAACGACAAGGAGTGAATGTTCCAGATGTGAAAGTGGTGCTATGGGGAGCCGGTCACAGATTTTCTGGGCATGCCCTAAATTAGAAGTCTTTTGAAAGGAATTACAGGACTTGTACAACGATTAACAGGAAAACCTTAGCCTGTCAATAAAGCAGATTATGGGTGGGGAGAGAATGGGGGAAGTCATCAACAGGAATCTTAGTTGCATTAATGTATTTATTATCCGAAAAACAATAACAAGAAATGGGAAAACAAATACAATTCCAGTAATAAAATAGGTGATACAGTTACTACAAGATGTGAGAGGAACTGAAAGGCAGTTATTAAAGGAAAGACCATCTAAAAAGCACAGGCAAAAATGGGATTGTTGGAATAAATTCTGAGCAGAAATACCGGAAGAACTACAAAGGATTCAGTGGAACAGTAAAGGTGATACTGAAGGTTAGGCGAAGGGATCCAGCAAACCACAGAATTTTGTCACCACTAGGGTGTAAGAGTAATACATATAACAATATGATCTCATTAAAAGCAGCCAAATGTATTACTAAATAAAAAGGACATGTCTATAGTTGGACTTAAAAGAGGCAATAGCACTAGGAATGTACTTGTAAGACAAAACAATGTGAGTCCTGGGAATTGGGTGTGGATTCAGTATAAATGTGAGAAGTAAGTACAACTTTTTTTTTGACAATTTGAATAAGATCATCTCCCAGGTGACAGCATGAGAAACTTAAGCACTTCAGTTACAAGTAATGAGCAGTATTGTTTAATAACATGCATTCTATTTCTTTAAAAAAAAAAAAAACAATATAAGAGCACAGGGGTTAACTAGGTGTGTCAAAAACAAAACAAAACAAAAAAAAAAAAAAAAAAAAAATGAAAACAAAAAGGGTAGCCACCGGTGAAAGTTACAGTTTTAATTTCAAACAAAATACAACTATAAAGACTCTACAAGCTGCTAATCTGTCTTCTATTTCCAATCCCTGCCTCTATTTTTCTTTTCGGGAGCAAGGTTTCCCTCTGGGCTGGAGCTGTGCAGTAACAATATTCACCATGGTTCTGTTCCAAACTGCTCATTTTATTCTGCAGCCTGCAAGATCAATGAAGTGGAACAGACTTGTCCAAAAAATCACCATTCACTGTGGTGCTGTTGACCACTGCCATTACACCACCCTGTATACTGTATCCTCGTCATCTCTTCAGTTTTTTGTCTTTCTTTATTTGTGAGTATAAAGGTTGTTGATGCCTATGCATGTAATGTTATCTAATTACCACAAGACTGAGGAATTTCTTGTAGAATTTATTGACTGTACTGAAGTTTTTTGATATCTGATGAAATTCCAGCCTTAAATATAGTTAGCCAAAAATGGATGAGGAAATAGAAATTCCCATGGAAAATCTGAGGGTTGAAAAATATCTTTGAGATTCCTGGATCAGTTTACCCCTTTCATCACACTTTTGATCACATCTGCAGCAGAGGGGCCAAACACTAAATCTCGTTTTCAATACCATCTGGGAGATTCTGAGAATGAAGCCATGCAAACCTCCTCAGAACAGTACCAGTGGCCATAACCCTGGAAAAAGTATCAGAAAAAATATATCAACCAGTAAGCTAGCTTGAAAAAACAAGCCTCTATTTTTTTTTCTGTGTTAGATGACATCACTGCTAATTAAGTCTTCTCCTGTGTCTAATTGGTTGTACTGACTATTTAAACTCTTTGTTTTAACATGTTTTTATAGTATGGAGAAGGTATCTTGTTCCGAAAGCGCTTACCTTGGCTTTTAAATGGTGTTTTCATTAAACTGTTGAATCCTCAGCTGTGGTTGTTTGGAGTCATTCTTTGTTTCTCTACAAGTTTGGTTTATGTGGCTCCAACTTTTGCTTGTGTGCCATTTCTTTGTGCTGCATTGCTTCCTTTGTGTTTTGGCCTACAAGAAATGGCTGAGGGGTTGAGCACTAAACTGGACTATATTCCTCCAAGCAACACTGACAGGCTGCATAAGCTTTTATTTATTCTTGGATTCAAATCCTCTGTTAACTGCTTCTGCCACTGAAACTTTATCCACTGAAGCCACTGCTGCAATTGAAGTGAGCACTGATTTTTTTGAAAGTCTCAAGGACCTAGAAAATAAGTTATATAAATATAAATGTTGGCAGTAGCAAAAACTGCATTTTGAGGCTGCCTTAAGATATAAGGCTATCCCACGTGGGCTTAGGGTTCTTAAAATGCCCACTTTTGGGAATACACATCTTGAGCTGCTTAAACTGTTGCAAGCTTTGAATTTGCAGATTAGTCTGAATTATTTGAAACTTATTTTCTTCTACTTGAAAAAGAGCTAGCTGCAGAAATTGGTAGAGCACAGAAAAACTTGTTTTGTTAAACACACTTCTGATATCTGCAGGGTGAAAGTGGATGAAATGTATGATAATATTGTTGAATATGAAAGACGCTTATGTGCTACTAAAATTAGGAAACTGCAGCGGCACCTTAATGACTTTGCCAAGGGTTATATATTTTCATGGCCAGGTGACAGTGACAATAAGGTGTTTGCGCTAATCAGTAATAGTTCTGCTGATGTTACAACTGCTTCAGTGACTGATGGATCTGTGGTACCTGCCCCTCTTACTGCAGGCTGTTCTAATGAACCAGTGACTAGAGTGAAAGAATCACGAAAACAGACTGCAGCCTCTAGCATTGATACAGCAATCATTGATGCTTCTTCTACAGATTTTACCCTGCAAGCCATTTTACCGATAGACAACAATCAAAGGAAGAGCCGGTCGAGTAGCAGAGCCCCCAGGGGGTGCATGCGCTATCAGAGCACCAGCAATTCAATACAGACAAGGAGCAAGAAATAGACAGTTTGGTTTTTAACATTTCTTGTTTTGTTTTAACAAATCAGCAGTTAGCATTACTTAGCAAAGGCCTTTCTTTCATTACCTTCTCATAAATCCACCTTGACTGATGTATTGGTTGATCTTAGACTATTTGCACAAAATTTATCGTTATCACTTTTTAATTCAGAACAAACTACCAGTGAAACATTTTAAAAAACCTACTGCTTTTGTCCTTCCAACCATGAACTCGAGTACAGTGTCCTTTGTTTCTTTATGTGATGATGAGATCTGCAATAGTTTAAATTGTGGCCATAAATCTTGTTTATGTAATTTGTCAGCTGCAGATGCCCTAGCCCTTAAAGAGCTATGTGAGGCCTCACATTTGGAAATTCGACCAGCTGACAAAGGAGGTTAGATTGTGATCATGGATAGATCTTTCTATATTGAACAGATTCTTAGCATGCTTTCTGATGACTTAGCTTGTGTGAATGTAATGAGATTCAAGATACAAGTGCTTACTGATAGTAAATGTTTTTTGTATGACCTTTTAATAACTGGTCTCATAGACTCAAGGTTATATGATTATCTAGAGGTTGAACATCCTGTTATACCTGTTTTATATGGACTACCTAAGGGCCATAAGGATCGTGTGAGACCTCCGATGAGACCCATCCTTTCTAGCTAAGGCTGGGTTACTGAGCCTTTATCAATTTATATTGAAAAGAACCTACAGCCTCTTTTGTCAAAGTCAGACCTTTTTTCAGGACTTGTTTAATGGTTGATTGATTTTCATGGGAATGCCAATTTTTTGTTAGTTACTCTTGATGTAGCATCATTATTTACTGTGATACCTAATGAGTACGGCATAGAGAGTATTCATACTTTCCTAGTACGTAAGACATCTTTTGATGTGAATAAGATTGATGTTATATGTACACTACCTGAACTAGTCTTGGAAGAATTGCATTTACGTTTGACAATAAATTTAACATCCAAAAAACAGGTGTTGCTATGGGCACTCCATATGCCAACACTTATGCCAACTTAGTGTTGGCCCTATGGGAAGATGTAAAGGTTTTTGGTGATAACCCCTTCATTGTATCTATATATTTTTACAGATGCTTTGTGGATGACATATTTTTTATTTGTAGTAATGACTTTATAGAGTATCTCCATACTACCACTACCTTCCTGAAATTTTGTGCCCAGTCATCTGTCAATTGCATTAATTTTCTAGATGTGTGTATTAACAAGGATGAACTTAAATTACTTGTTACTAGTCTTTATAGGAAAGACTGTAAGAAGAACACTCTTCTTCACAAAACTAGTATGCATCCCAGGCATGTATCAAGTAATGTTATGAAAGGACAGTTTCTGAGGACTATGAGGCTTCACACTGATGATGCTGACTTAAATCTGGCTTTCTTAAGATTGAGAGAGGATGTTATAATAAGGCTTTACACACCCACAGAGGGTGATATATGTATTAATGAGGTATGTGATAGCAGTAAACCTTTTTTCTCTGAGAGAGTGTAATCAGACACACACAGAGACAACAGTTGTTCATGTTAAGAACATACCTGTTTTTACTTATTCGAGTAATATTGGACAGGTCTGTGAAATTATTAAGAAACACTGGCCCATACTTTTATCAGATCCTGATGTCAACAAAGTTACTGACCAGGAACTGAAGTTCAGTTTTAGAAATAATCTTTTCTTGAAAAGACAACTCTTACAGAAATGTTAAAAAAGACTTTTCTCTGAAATCCATTCATTGTGGTACTTTTAAATGTGGTATACGTAGAATCTGCAAATTTATATTTTCATTTACCTCTTTTTTCATCAGCCATTATTTTGACCATTTTGCACATTGTGGAAGCTCTGATTTTGTTTATATGGCTATCTACACTGCCTGTGATGCGTTCTACATAGGAAAGATGGACCATACTCTTAGGGACAGGATTTCAGAGCATGTTTATGATATTCAAAGGAATAGCGACACCAATGTTTTGGCAAGACATGTCAGAGCAAAAAGTGCTGAACATTCATTTAAGTTTTTGTTTTTACAGTTTGTTAGTATGAATAACACGAGTGGTGATATTACTAATGTGACTAAGTATGAACAGAAGTGTATTCTGAAGCTTAAATATTACTGTGACCCAGGTTTAAATGATAAAACGAGTATCAAGCCTTTTCTTAAGAGTCACCCACTGAAGTACTGAGTGGGTGTTACTCTTAAGTCTTGTTTTTCTAAACTAGCTTACTGGTTGAATTATTTTTTTTCTGTTTTAGATGACATCACTCCTAATTAAGTCTTCTCTGGTGTCTAACTGGTTGTACTGACTATTTAAACTCTTTATTTTAACATGTTTTTATGTTCTGAAGAAGGGATCTTGTTCCAAAAGTGCTAACCTTAGTTTTAAATGGCATTTTTATTAAACTGTTGGATCCTCAGCTGTGGTTGTTTGGAGTCATTCTTTGTTTCTCTACAAAATGTTAAAATACTAATCCATCCCCACAAAAGTAAAATAAACACACTTTCTCCACAGTAAAAAATGTTTTCAGTTACTTATACCAATTTTAAACTGACAAGAAAAACGAGCTCCATTTAAAAGTACATTGCAGTCTTGTGACAGTTCATTAAAGGACTACACTTCCAGCTTTAAAATAATTTTCCTTAAGAGTAAAGTGATAAAACAGCAATACAAACAAGAAAATGGAAGGCTTTTTCCCCCGAAGGGAACTTAACTGCCGAGCAAAGGAACAGCACAAGCCGACCATCAATCCTTGAAAGCCTCAGTTTGGCAGTAGTAAAGCTCTGAAGGGCTTCACAACCAAACGTGTCTTTTAGTCAGCTCAGCTTGAGCTGCCTGACATTATGGGTACATGGGAAGTGCCCTGAAGCTTTGAGAGCTGGCTGTTATATCCTCGGCAGGATATCCATTCCCTGAGAAATTCTTAGTGCCCAAAGTATCCCATTCACATCTTGAATGATGCATGACATTTGCCAGTGCTTTAAAGTGAAACTATATGGACATCTATATACCAGTCTCAAGCAGATATGCTAGCTGAATGTTTTAACACAACTTTAAAGTGTAAGTTATGAAAATCTAGATAATTGTTGGCATATCTTCTCTTTGCTCTAACAAAAGTACCTCACACCTCAACGTGATTTACACCTTTTGAACTGCTGTATGCAGACATCCATGTAGCTTGCTAGAGGGATTGTACACTCTAAATTGGCCACAGTTGTGAGTGTATCTGTAAGTGTAACATGGAAGAACAAATGAGTCAGGACTAGCCATCCAGTGGTGTGAACATTGGCTCTAAATGATGATCACTCACTGTTGATGTGACACCCTGACCCCATTTGCAAAAATGGAAAAAAAAGGGGACATGGATGGAAGCAAACATTAAACTGTTAAACATTTGTTTAGAATGCCCATATGTTGCTAATTCTTTTTAGCTGTAAAAGACTGCAGTGCTCATGTCTGACAATGAACAATAATGCACTTAACAACCAAAGCGTGAATTGCTCAGACTATGAATGCTGTTGATGCTGATGACCTGGGACTTCCAGATTATAAATTTCATTCTCAAACCAGTGAAGGACACAGCCTGTCAACTGAAGCATTCCTGGGAATCATTCCAGTCATTCCATTAAAAGCCTTTTAACTGACATATTGAATTAAATTATTTGTTTTCATTATTAACAGCATTAAGTGAAATAATTTATCATCAGATGAATGATAAAACTTCACAGTGCAATGGAACTGCCTTGACCTAAGACTTTCTGACATTTAGTGAGTTTAGAAGGAACTGCACACTTTAAACTTGAGTTTCAAACTCATCATCAACACACAAACAAATTGCCATCTGCAAAGCAACCTGCACTGAGGCTTACACGACAACTGTAGAAGCAAAGAATCTTGTCTCCTAGCAACAACTGGCTGCTTTTGTACAGCACAAAGGATCAAAGACATGATAAAAAACTCCCATCCTGTACCTTTAACAATTAAACATGAGTAACCTTCATACTAGAAATACCCCAAATTACAATTCAAAAATAATTTTGATACTAAAATCCATAAATGAATATAGCATCTTTCAAAAATCATGTTACATAAAATAAAATCATTTGCAAAAAAAGAAAATATTTTCCGGTTACACACAGAAGAAAACATTTTCTCATCCGCATCCAAGATGCAGTGAAGCCAACATATAGAAAATGACTCCTGTCAGAGAACAGGTACACCTTATAATTTCACATACCATACCATTTTCACCATCAAACAATACCAATGTTTAAAACAAGGCAGAAAGCTACACTATAATATATGGATTTCATTTTGAAACCATGAACAGCAAAAGACTGTGGCTTTATGCTTCAGTAAAAATTTTTAATGTCTTTTTTCTGCACTACTTCTACTTCCCTTCTTCCACAAAATGTCAATGTATTGCACGTATCCTTAATAAAACAATGGTTCTGAAACCCCCCAATTATGTTGTGACAGTCTCTCTACCCAGGCCAGTAATCAAGGAGCCTCTATCCTCACCACTGACACAGGTGACGGATGGTCACTAAGAACAGGAATGGATTTACACAGTATTTTAAGATGCAGCTCTCTGCATCAAGCACAATTTCCCCGAAGAGCACACAGGGAACATGCTCCAGACCTTGGACTGGACTCTCTGTCTCTCCAGATCCCAAACAAGACTCACATTGGAGTACTGTGTCCCAATTCCAAAATGGTAACACACCCACACCTGGGTACTTGATTTTCACACACACACACTGCTGAGAAAGGCTGGCACAGATTTACTATCTGTGCCCCCTTCTGCCCAGACAATAAGGTAACTACACTGCCACCAGTCAACAACTCTCAGGCTCTTACAAGGGTATCCAGTTATACTGAGTAAAACAATACTAATATAAATGGTAGAGTGTAACCAAAGCAGCCAGCTTTTCGGAGTGGCCAAGGTGTCACTAAAATAAGCACAAGTACTCTCAAGATGTTAAAAGTATTCTCTAAAATACCAGCCACAATGATAAATATAAAAATATTTAATAATAAATAATAAAACAGAAATCATGACAATACTAAATATGTAAGTATAATGAACACCAGAGTTTCAATCACAGGAGAAATAAAATAACACAAATGGACAGATTTCAAACAGATGCAGAAAAACAATAATTAACTAATCTCACTGCATTTCCTGACTGTCTAAAGAATAACTGTTCCCTAGCTAACTTAATTACTACAGCAAGGCAAGA
Organism: Protopterus annectens; assembly: GCF_019279795.1. Classification (NCBI taxonomy): domain Eukaryota; kingdom Metazoa; phylum Chordata; order Ceratodontiformes; family Protopteridae; genus Protopterus; species Protopterus annectens. The sequence goes on from NC_056737.1 coordinate 162,692,337, forward strand.
TTAGATGCTGAGATGCTTACTTCCACAAGGCAAGGTGATGAGCTTCCAACTTCTAACTAACTCAACTGACTGTCATAGATTTTTAAATCAGGTTCCAAAGAAAACAAAACAAAACTGCTGTGAGAGTTCCATCCTCTCAGTGCTGGTTATAGAATGGCATCACGTTTGATCACCAGACTCTGGTACAATACACATTCAAAGCTTTGCTAAGATGTGTTACAGTACTAGAAAATTATAGAACAATTTCAAAAACTTCTACTCTTTCCTTCCAGAATTCTTTGTTTAAACATATACATTTAATCAGTTGTAATAATGTTGATACATTTTTAACACAGGCAACTGTAGAAGTCAGTGTGATAGTCAAACAACACAAAATTACTTTGAAAACTCCAGCTAACTATGCTGGCATATGTTATGCATGCACTACCCTATTCTCCCTGGCATAAATGGCAATATCTCACACTGTCACACATGTAAACATAGTGACTGCTGTATGAATATTTTATTACTACTATATATGCTTTATTTTTATTATGCATTCATTCAATGTTGGGCCATTAAAATATTTGTGAGTCAAAAAAGATAATGTGTAATTTCAGTACAAGTTACTTTAACTTACTCAGCACATACACCAACGCTTATCTTGTCAATGGTTTGACAATAGGTCAACTGATTGACCATGCAGTTTATTCAGGCATAACTTAAGCAGGAAGTGTAACAAAAAAGGCAAAGTTTATTTACAGACATAAATTAGACAGTCAAACATCAGATCTTTAGGAGATGGGAGGAACACAGAGCACTGAGAAGAAACCCATATGGAGAGTGGGATAACATGAAAACCACAACGTTGGTTAATGGAGACTACGAATAAACACCGAACTTTGGAATTGGGTGGCAGTAGCATAAACAAACCACTGTAGCATTCAATGACTGAACAATAAACATGAATTCGAGAGAGGGGATGGTAACTCTGGATAAGAAGCACTGAATATAAAGTCACAAAGTGTTCCAGATTGGGAGTATTGATCATGGATGGCACACAAGATTAAGAAGGTGAACTGACTGTGGATATCAAGCACTTAACACGGATTTAGGAAACTGGGGTGACTGTGGACAACAAGATGCGGATGTAAATTTGAGGCAACTTTCCAAAATGGCTACACAACTTAATTTCAATTCTCCCACTGTGAAAAAAGAAACTGAGAGATAAGGGCAAGTAATTCTGCCAATTTCAGTAAAATTCAGTTACTGAATTATGAATACAGTACCTGGATGCTAGCAAAGAAGGAAGTCAGACAGCCTGAAAAAAAGTCAAATGGAAAAGATGAAGAGAAAACAGTCTGGGAAGAATCCTGCAGCTGTTCAGCAAAAAGCAGTTCAAGTTCCAGCTTTGGTACAGGTGATGGCTTCCAGTAATTTAGAGGTAAAAAATAGTAAAATGTGCTCAGGGGCTGATTACAATAAAGTATATCAACTCAAACAATAAAAAGCTGAAAAAAATGGAAGAAGCTTTATACAGCTATTCAGATGAACTGATAACACTGCAAAAATCAGAGGATGAAATGAAAAAAGGCTGGCCGAATATGAGACTACTCAAGAAGAGCTGTTTCAAAAAATAATAGAGTTACAGAACAGAGCACGCAGAGACAACCTGAGATTTTCTGTCATACAAGAGAAACTGGAACAGACTATATTAATTTTATGAAAGCACTAATATGTAACTGGATAGGTATTCCACAGAATTATTTGTTAATTGAATGGGCACATCATGTGCATGCTCCAAACCTGGCCATGAGAAAACAGCCAAGACCCATACAAGTAAACATGCAATCATACCAGCAGAAAGAGCTGATCCTGAGAAAACTGTGGCAGGAGGGCAAAGTATTAAAAATTGGAGACAGCAGACTATTTGTGGAAAAAAAGAAGTTATGTACTCACCCTAATGTTCTATGTTGGTAGTCTATCTCACCCTTCATTTTTATATATGAGTTCAGAGCCAATCCTGGGCTCCGACTCGGCTGATTTATAAGCTCGAAGACTTCTGGTTTGCTCATGGCTAAGCAGGTATCCCATACTGCACCAGTACAAACCCCAGATCTTGTTTGCTGCTCACTAGAAGAAATAACCATAAAGACAAACCAATACTAAAGGGTCTCCAACCAAAGATAACCAAAATATTAAAACCTCCATATTCTTCCAGGATGGGGGCAAGAGGGTGGGTTGGTAAAAATGAAGGGTGAGATGGACTACGAACATGGAACGTTATGGTGAGTACATAACTTCTTTATGTTGTGTAGTCCAATCTCACCTTCATTTTTATGTATGGGACAGCGTCCCTAGCGCCTTATTCTTGGGTGGCTCACTGGAAAATACTCCTGAGCACTGTGGAGCCAAAGGATGCTCTAGCCCTGGAAGCTAAATCCAATTTGTAAAGTGTAATAAAAGTGTGAGGGGTAGCCCATGTAGCTGCTGCACAAATATTATCAAGTGGGACCCTGGCTTGAAAGGCTGCAGAGGTAGACAGAGACCTGGTAGAATGAGCCTTGATCTTGGAGGGTAAAGGTCTGCCCTCCACAAAGGCTATGCAACTGGAAATCTGATTACATAGTGTCACTTTAGAAACTGGTAAACCCAGTCTAGATTCAGAAAAGGAAATTAATAGTTGATCTGATTTCCTAAACTCCTTGGTCCAATGCAAATAAAAATGTAGCTGTCTATGAACGTCTAGCTGATGAAACCGATATTCGGCTGCATTACATTGATTAGGGAAAAAAAAACTGGGAGTTCTATGGACTGATTTAAGGTGGCGTGAGAACAAACTTTGGGAACAAAGGAGGGGTTAGTACGCAGTGAGACCCTGTCTTTATGAAAGATCAAATAAGGTGGCTTAACTAATAAGGCCTGTAACTCCGATACCTGTCTAGCAGATGTGATAGCCACCAAAAACAAGGTCTTCCAAGACAAAAATTTCAATGAGGATGAGTGAGACGGTTCAAATGGGGAAGATGTCAGTTTGGACAATACAAAATTTAAATCCCAAGAAGCCACAGATTCTTGAAGAGGTGGCCTCACCAGAGTGGCTCCTTTCAAAAAGGTCTTGCATAGCTTATGAGACATTAAATTGGTGTCTGGAAATCCTAAATGGAAATGAGAAATAGCCACCAATTGAACTCTGATAGTGGCAGCGGCAGATTCTTGCTGAAAAAGCACAGAGAGAAATTCCAAAATTACAGGGATAGAAGCAGTGTAGGGATCTACATTCATTTTCTGTGCCCAAACAGAAAAACATTTTCATTTACTGCCATATAGTCTCCTAGTTGAAGGTTTATGGGAGGACATAAGGGTATGTGACACTGAGGCAGATACATCGTGAAGCCTGACTAAGGATGGAACTGGAGCAGCCACGTTGTCAATTTGAGGGTGTGGATCGAGGGATGTAGCGACCCTGACATGTGAGTCAAAAGATCTGGAGTGGGTCCAGAATCCAAGGATCATCCAGGAGAAGAGGCTTGAGGAAGGGAATCAAACCTGACGAGGCCAGTAAGGAGCAATGAGGATTAACTTGCATCCCCCAGCCGTCTGGCTTTCTGAATCACTTTGGAAATGAGTGGAAATGGAGGAAAAGCACACAGAAGACCAGGGGCCAATCGTGAGCTAGAGCGTCTCTGGGTGTCTCCCCCAGAGGGGGAATGAGGGAAAAATAGCTGCTGCATTTGGCATTGACTGGACTGGCAAAAAGGTTGCAGCAAGGCTGTCCCCATTTGCGGAAAATCTGTTCCGCTGTTTCGTGTTTCAGAGACCACGCATGAGGCATTAGGATCACCCAACTGAGCTTGTCGGTGATTACGTTGGTCATCCCTGGAATGTGCGCTGCTACCAGAAAGTGCTGGGAAAAAAATTGCCCATTCCCAAACTTGCATGGCCTCTCGACAGAGTGGGTAAAATCTGGTACCGCCCTGTTTGTTGATATACCAAACTACCGACATGTTGTCTATTTGTATCGCAATAGTCCCTAGAGGAAGAAGTCTTGAAGTGCTTGCAATGCCAGGAGCATTGCCCTCATCTCCAGAACATTGATATGCAGGTGAACCTTGTGTTCTTGCCATGTGCCTTGGACAGTCCTGCCGAGATAATGCCCCCCCCCACCTGATCTGGGAGGCATCTGTGGTCACCATGGCAATGGGTTGGGCAGGAACAAAGGGAGCGCCCGTCGTCAACTGGCTGGGTGCTATCCACCAAAGGAGGTCCTCCTTGCATGATTCCGTCAGCAGAATAGGGTGATTCAGCGGAAGATATTGGAAGGACCATTGGGAAAACAGAAGCCACTGGAGAACTCTCATGTGCAACCTGGCTAATGGTATTAATAGGATGTTGGCTGCCATAGTCCCAAGGAGCTGAAGAACACGCTTTGCTTTGACCTTCCACAACAGGAGAAAACGTTGAATTTGAAAGATTACATTTTGTGCCCTTTCGGCGGGAAGACGAGCTGTCATGTTCACTGTGTCTACCTCTGCGCCTATAAAAATCACAGATTGAGAGGGCAATAATGCAGATTTTTCCCAATTTATGGAGATCCCTAATTGAGCACAAAGTTGAATAGTGGTGTCCCTGTTTTGGAGAAGTAGATGTCTGGTGGGCCGGTATGCAGCCAGTCGTCCAAGTATGGAAACACCTGGAATCCCTGACGTCTCAGGTGAGCTGTCACTACTGCCATGCATTTGGTGAACACCCTGGGGGCTGTGGTGAGACCAAAGGGCAGAGCACGAAACTGATAGTGACTGGCTCCCAGACAGAAGTGCAGATGACTCCTGGATGCCTTGTCCATTTTTATATGGTAGTAGGCATCCTGGAGATCTATTGAGCACATCCAATAGTCTTTCCCTAACAAAGGGAGTATCGACTGCAGTGTTACCATCTGAAACTTGTCCTTCCTCATGGATTCATTTAATCTGCTGAGGTCCAATATTGACCTCTAGTCTCCTGTTCATTTTAGGACTAAAAAGAACCTGGAGTAAGTTCTGGATCCTATCTGGTCTGCTGGGACGGGTTGGATGACTCTTTTTAAAAGCAACTTGTTGATCTCCACAGTTACCTGATCCCTGAGATTGGGTGGTACATCTGCGATCTTCTTGGGAACAAACAGTGGAAGGGAAAAGGGTAAGATATAGCCTCTGGTAACAACTCTTTGTACCACTTGTCTTGGGTTATACTTAGCCAGGCTTCTGGATACAAAGAAATGCGACCCCAGACCGGCCCCAGAGAAACGCAGTCAGGCCCCATATCAGGAACACTGATAAGGCCGACTCTGAAAGGAATCACAAACTTGTTGGTATTGTGGACTGCCCCTGCCTCTAGGGTGACGTCTCCCATTTCCTCCTTCTCCTCTGCCTCTGAAGGGGGGTTCACCCTATGTGTCCGGAAAGACCCTCTGGGACTTCTTGAACCATATTTTACCGCCCCTTTGACCTTTAGGGTATGGTCTAGAGGGAATAGTAAAACATACTCCCACGGCAGAGAGCGTCTTTCCTTCTTGCTCACACTGAGTGAGTGTGTTCTTCACCTTAGATCCAAACAATGAGGAACCATCAAAAGGGGCATTGGTAAAAGTGGATTTGAATGGTTCCGTAAAATTACACAAACGCATCGAGGAGTGATGCCTTAGGGCAACTCCTGAACCCACTGCTAAACTTGCTCCATCAACCGCATAAGAAATAAGCCACTTGGAGGAGTTAACTATAGAATTTAGGGTGGTCAACTGAGGAGAAATCTTGTCAGGGACTCTCAGTACATGTACCCTGTATAGAATCTCCCAACTTCTTAAGGAGATCCCTCTGCAATTGCGTGAAGTGAGTGAGATAGTTCAACGATCGAAGAGTAAAAGCCGCTGAACTGAAGACACGCTTCCCATACCTATCCATATGTTGAGACTCCTTATTCGGCGGATGGACAGAAGAAGAAGTCTCAGCAAGCTCCTTCTAAGTGGCCACCGCCACCACCATGGCATCTATGGGGACACCCTTGCACAAAAATTCTTTATCTGAAGGGGGATAAGAAAGAAACTTGTTGGGTCTCCTAGGGGCTGGCACCATGGCATCGGGAGTACCCCACAACTTTTGACTAACTAAATCCATCAGTTCGTCAAAAGGTGGAGACATTCAAGAGGCAGAAGGTTGAGACCTCGAAAGCCTTCAGGTACACTGACTCCTCATCAGAAGGGTTAACAGTGGGGCGGCCGCACTTCTGCTTAAGGATCTCCAGGATGTCCATGAAGGAGACATCATCAGAGGATGATTTGGGGGACCCTTCTGACTCCTCGAGGTCAGTGCCAGATGTCAAAGACTCATCCTGGGAGTCAACATGCTTCCTCTTACATGTCTTCTTCCTGGGGGGCTCCTCAGAAGGACATTATGGGGAGGTCAAGGAAGAGTGGGGGCCACCAGCAGGTGGCTCCTGAGGCTGAGGGTCTCTGCTTTCTCCGGAGAGAGTAGGGGCTGAGACCAAAGTGGGTGCACTAGGGGGGAGAGTGCTGGTACCCTTGGTGGCAACTGGTGACTTCGACAGTATGCTCCTCATCATCTTGAATGCCGACCTCTCCGGCTCTGAGGGCCTCTCCCACTCTGAAGAGACTGAGGATGCCATCAGCGCCAGAGCTATCAGCACCGTGATAGATGCAGGGTCCGAACTCACCCTAGCCGAAGCGCCGAGAGGTAGACTCGGAACCGAAGAAGACCGATTCAAACCTTCCCTGTCGGTGCCAACCGGAGAGCTTCTGCCCCTGGACACAACAGATGACACCGAAGGTGTCGGAGCAGAGCTTGACTCCGAAGCAACCGCAAGTGGAGCTGGAGACGAGGGTTCCACCAATGGCACCAAGCCCTCTGACTACAACAAACCAGCTTGGCTTGGAGGAGGAATAACAATCAAGGGTATAACAGATTTCATAGGCTGCGGAACCGACTGGCTAGTGGACTTGGAAGAAGAGGAAGAGCTAGACAAGGCTTCCTCAAAGGAAGGCTTTAACAGACCCTTTAGAATTAGCTTGTTCCTTCTCTCCTGTAACACTCTAGGGGAAAATGCATGACAGAACAAGCAAGTCTCTTGCAAATGGATGGCCCCTAAGCAATAGACACATAGACCATGACCATCCATCAATGACATTTTTTGGGAGCACTTCATGCATTTCTTGAAGCCTGAAGGCTTGTGCTCCTTAACCTCTTTAGACATGCACACAGACGACAGGGGAAGAGAAGAGAAGTAAAAGGGAGGACTAGGTCCTCTAACTTAAATGGGCCTGGCCCTGAAGGAGGAAGAGACACCACGAGGACTAGGTCCTCTAACTAAAATGGCCTAGTCCAGACAGGAAAGGGACAGCTAGGTCTTCTAACTTAAACAGACCAGCAAAAATTCACACGCACACAGAAAAACCTTTTACACAGAAAAACCTTGAATCTGTTAAAGATTAACACAGGAAGTTGGAACTGGAGATACGAACAACGAACTCCACAACCATAGGAAAGAACATCAGCGGATAACCGCCAAAAACCAAAACTGCTCTACAAAACTGTAGACTGGAAAACAAAAAACTACTCACGGTAATAAGCTATCCGCACTAAGTAAGAAACTGGTACACAGGATACCACAAAGCAAATTAATACATTAACATTAACAGGCCCAAGGCCCACGCTTGCACCAAAGGGTGCAAAGAGCTAATTACCTAAGAATTAGTAACCTACACTAACAAATACTAATGAAACAACAATTGTACTAAACTAATATATCTTTGACCAATATTTTAGACAATGTAAGCAAGAAAAACGTTAACACTTAGCCAGAGCCAAGAGAAGCACAACCGAACTCATCGACATGGCAAACGAGATCTGGGGTTTGTACTGGTGCACTGTGGGATACCTGCTTAGCCACGAGCCAACCAGAAGTCTTCGAGCTTATAAATCGTCCGAGTCAGAGCTGAGGATCGGCTCTGAACCCATATGTAAAAATGAAGGTAAGACTGGACTACACAACATTGATTATTCACTGTACACCAGGCAGAAGAGAAGCAAATTTATCCCAGCAATCAGGGAATGTCTAAAAGCAAGTATGAGATTTAAGCTGCTGTATCCTGTGTCTTCAGAATATTTTTTTTTTCTGGAAATCAAAGTTATTTTTTGATGCAAAACAGGCTAAGGAGGAAATATAAAAGCTTGTCCAACAAAAAGTGAGCCATCAAACAGAAGGGGACTCTGCATCTCATTCTTGTAATAATAAAGCTTATAGAGAGAGAGAGACTTTGGCAGTAAAACCTTATCCAATGTTCCAAAGGAAAATGTTTGAGACAGAAAAAAAGCACAGGAGTAGACTTTAAAAACTGGGAGTACCTTGGACTTAAACTGGAACCTATGGTTGGTAGATGGAGATGAACAGGAAGGGCCAGCCGTCACTGAAATTAGTGAATACCTGTGAAACTATAAAGCAACAAACACATTTGTGCAATATGGCTTCACAAGAAAAAGTGGTAAGAAAGATTGGACTTTTGCTGACTTTCTTAGACTTTTGGGCAGACTGAAACATATTTACCCCACTTCATATCATTAATGTATGCAAGGACACTAAAAGAAAAAAAAAAAAAAAGAAAAAGTAACTATAAACAAAATAATTTTAAAACAAAGAAACAGCATCAGAGCACTCCACGGCGATCAGACCATACACAGAGAAAACGAGTAGCACTATAAGTAATAGTTCAAGCATGTAGTATAAAATCCAAGGTTTATTGGAATTCCAGGTTAGCGCTTTCACCCTCATGGGCTTCTTCAGACCTTTTACATCTCATAAAGGTAATGCTAACATTTATACTAAAGCCTCTATGACATCATTCTTTAATTAAATAAAATAGTGTTCACCTGTAAGGCTTCATTCAAGAACAGTTTATAAATACTCCACCACAAAGCAACTTCTAAAGTTAAAGTATACATATATTAATATATATATATATATATATATATATATACTATGTTTATAAAAGTATATATAAAATGAATATATAAAAAAATACTTAAACATAACAGCATATATAAATATAAAAAAATATAAAAAACAAATATATTTAACTTTTTTTTTTAAATGTTATGTATATCAAAACAAATGTATGTGTGTATATGCCATGCATCAATAAGATGTTAAACAACAAATTATGCCAGTTCATATAAGAACTGTATATAAAGAATTAATGTAAGAGCTGTATGAAGACTACATTATATAATATATACAATGATGTATACAAATATAATGTCCCATCTGACCTGCAGGTCTTTATCTAACAACTAACTTTCTATTTTTTAGGGTCGGTTTAATAGGGACTCTGGACTGAACGACAGAGTCCTTATACACCTCTTACATGAATTCTTTATATACAGTTCTTATATGAACTGGCATAATTTATTGTATAACATCTTACTGATGCATGGCATATACACACATACACGTTTTGATATACATAACATTTAAAAAAAAATTTAAATATATTTGTTTTTTTATATTTTTTATATTTAAATATGCTGTTATGTTTAAGTATTTTTTATATATTCTTTTTATATATACTTTTATAAACATAGTATATATATTAATATATGTATACTTTAACTTTAGAAGTTGCTTTGTGGTTGAGTATTTATAAACTGTTCTTGAATGAAGCCTTACAGGTGAACACTATTTTACTTAATTAAAGAATGATGTCATAGCGGCTTTAGTATAAATGTTAGCATTACTTTTATGAGATGTAAAAAGTCTGAAGAAGCCCATGAGGGTGAAAGCGCTAACCTGGAATTCCAATAAACCTTGGATTTTATACTACATGCTTGAACTATTACTTATAGTGCTACTAGTTTTCGCTGTGTATGGTCCGATCGCCGTGGAGTGCTCTGGTGCTGTTTCTTTGTTTTAAACTTAATTGGTATAGTTATCAGAGCATTTACCCCTACTTTGCTTGTTTTATTTGGTATAAACAAAATAATGTTTGTTCTTAGTATTTGTGTAAAACATTTCATGGTATGAATTGCATGTTACATAGTAAATATTTTCAGTGATTGTTGTATATGATATAAAGATACAAGACAAAGCAAACAAGAATTTCTTTTTCTTTTTTATAGTTCATATAAATGTTGGCATTACAACGTAAAAAGAAAAGAAAGGCTGGACAAAACTATGTTTAAGTTAATAGGTTGTAAACTTAGGCTGCTGGGGAGGGGGTGTAAAAATGCACTGATTATAATATATGTAGATCTGACATGTTTTCTTTTGCTTGTGCACAGAAGAATGTCTGGAATAATGCCTTTGACATCTGAGAGTGCTTTTTCATGTGGGCAGGTAGGTTTTGGAGTTAGAAGACAACTTTATAGTTTTTCTTTAGCAAATAAATATTCACTGTGAGTTGAGAGGTCTGCAGCTGAGGGTAGCTGTACATTCTGTTCTTATGTTTCCATGGAAATAAGCTGACTACAGGTGAAGGCAATAAATCTCAAGGCTATGACATTGTCTGCTGAGACAAATGTAAAATTAAAAGGTGTAAGGGCAAGCAGCTTAGTAAAAAAATAAAGTTTGAAATTACTGGAAGTGTATAAAACATAGCAGCTTTGCTGCCACTACTTCAAGCATTTACTAGAACAGTGTATATTTTAGTTTTATTTAAAGATATCTGTGCACATTTTCTTAAAGCTAAAAGTTGATGTTTTCTGAAAACATACAACATGTTTTTCACATCTGGGAGAGAATAATAATAATAGTAAGACAACAACAGACAGCAATTTATGTAAGAGGGTCCACAGGCCATAGCATGCATCTTAGCACAGATAATCTTAACCTTGGCGGAGTAGTGGTGCAGCTGTTAGCTTTGACACCTTTCAGCATGGGGTTCTCTGGTTTGATTCTTGAGTGGGGTGCCTTCTGTGTGGAGGCTGCATGTCCTCCTCGCATTCAGGTAGGTTTCCTCTGAGTGCTTCCATTTCCTCCCACATTTCAAAGATATGCATCTTGAACGCTCTGTCCTAGTCGGACTTTCCCGCTAAATACATGTTAAATAAATAAATGTACGTTAGATAATGCCTATGGGTGAAGCTGTCGATTTGGGACAATTGTTCCTACCAGTATGGTTAAACTTCATTATTTGAAGATGTATATAGTTTTGTGTGCTCATTTTAAGTTACTAGGTTCCTGTGAGTTCTTGGTGTTTTTTTTTTTTTTGAGGGTTTTCATTAAAACAAAAAAAAGCCTTGTAAAATCAGACATAGGTTCAAATGGAGAAGACAAGAAACAACTGTATAAAGAATTAACCTGACAAACATTAGTGGATACATGAAACACAAAATCTGAAAATAGGCATTTAAAAAAGTCATATATAACTAGTGGAAATAACGTTTTATCATAATGGCTACACTAGCCATATTATTTTGGAACCTGAATGGCCTCACAGGCATAGACAAAAAGGTAATAGTACTGAATTATATTAAGAAATCCAGAGGGCAAATAGCAATGCTGCAGGAGCTACATTTGGAAAAACTGAGCATGTGAATTTGATAAAGAAAGGTTTTCAGGATGAATATTCAGCAGTATTATCAGGGTAAAAGAAAACGGGAGTACTTGCTAATTGCTAGAGGAACTCCAATAGTGATTAAATAGGGGGGAAATGATAATAATACCAGATTTGAGGTCGGAAGGGCCACTAGCAGGGAAGGAGGTTTACATTGGTATGTATTTATATTCCACTTAAAACTGCTGTTATGGAGCTTAAGAAAATGTTTGTGAGAATGATCAGCTTTCAGTAGGGAATCTTACTCATAGGTAGGGACGGGAACTTTACTTGCAACAGTGAGGATGTATCTAGGTTACCTAGAAGGGAAAATCCAACAAAAGCTTGTAGATTTCTGAAGAAATTTATGAACATTTTTGGCATGGAACGCGTGAATTCAGTGGTAGGAACTCTGACAGGTTTTACATATTACTCCCCAAGGTACAATAACTGAACTTGGCTACACAGATATTATATTTCACAGAAATATCAATTAAAAGCTACAACACGCATCCAATAGCTTTTCAGATCATGCATCAGTAACAGCTCAAATAAAAATGCACGGTAGTGAAGTAAAAATGAGACATTGGCACTTCCCCTCCTACTTGTAAAAAAGGCAGGAATATAATGAATGGGTAGGAGACATTATTCGTGTGTGGGATAAAATGAAATTGGAGTTTAAGAACAGGATAGAAATAAACAAAAAGAGATATGGTTAAAAAGTAACAAGCATTATTTAGACGTGCTGACACAGGTTAAGTATCGCAGAATAATGGGAATCTCACAGACCAAGAAACAGATTAACTGCAGAATGCTAAAGAGAAAACAAGGGTGAATTAGGATAATATAAATGAGTTTAGAAAGATTGCTCTTAAGCAACTTTTTTTTTTTTGATAATAACATCAGAACACAAACCCCACGATTCACAAAGCTCCGTGCAAGAATAAGACTTTTCTTGCACGGAGTGGTTCGTGACCATTTAGAATGGCAACATGCCATACATATGCATGTGTGCTGCTATTTAATCTAAACAGACACGAACCTGGAACGAGCGCAGGGGGTGTGTGTCAGCAGTGGCTGTACATGTAACACACCCTCTTCACTCAGAAAGTGCTGTACGGCACTTTGTGACACAGATGAGTGTCAAGTTATATAATTTTAGAGCCTGGCTCTAATATTATATAGTAAACGAGTGTCCGCAGACACTGAAATGTAAGTAGCTAACATTTCAGTGTCCGCGGACACTGAAAAAAAAAAAACAACAAAGCACAAACACCTAGAAGGTAGCAGCCTTTAAGTGCACACCCCCAGATGTATGCACTCTTGCCCTACATGCATGGAAACAGTAGGGCAAGAGGAAAGCAATAAAAATAAAAAACATTTTTTTTTTCATCAAATAAATCCGAAATTTAAGCGGTGCAAAATTTGTCAGTACAGAGAGCCACTAAGCTTAGCCTGGCTGAAATCCTGAAAATCATAGACAAGTGCTACTGTGATAGAAAATATCATCAACCTGCAGTAGCACAGTGGTACTGCCATGGTTAAGCATGCAGAACATGCTCAGTTTGAATCCCCCCTCTGCCAAATTACTTAATAAACTTTTAAGGAATTTAAATGATAGATGTCAATTATATGGCTCACATAAAGCACAGTAGTGGGTGGGAATATGTAAAATATAAATGTAAAAAATAATTTATAATGTTAATGGAAAAAAAATAGATTTAAGCAATGCTTTGCTAGTGTAAGCATTGCTTACCTGCTTTCAGCTGTGCTTACCTGGTATAAGCATTGCTATGTGTGCTTTGGGCAGAGCTAAGCATAGCTCAGCATATTAAAACCGACCAATCAAGAAAAGGTGCGGGAAAACTGCCCTATTTAAACCGCACAGACAGGAATACAGCCATAACCATTTGGGATTGCTCACAGCAGGACCAAAATGTCTGGTGTCGGTGAAGGTGTTCGCTTCTGAGCGCAACGTTGGGGCATCCAGAAGTCCAGGGTCATGGTTGGGTTCCTAGTAAAAAAAACATGATGGCAGCCTGCTGCAGGGCCAGTACCAGGGCTCACAGTACAAAGCGAAGGCCTGGGACCAGCTAGCACGCAATCTCAACAGTGCCACTGGCATAGCCCGGACTGGTGAGCAGGTACGTCACCACCATAACGACCTGAAGCGGAGGAGGGGAGGACTCTTGGACAAGTGAATCCAAAAGGCCTGATGCAGGATGTTCCACCTGTCTGTAAGTATGCAGTCTTATGTATAACTAAGTATGGAAAAAGTTCAACTTGTGACTGTGCAGGTGTGATTAATGTGTGATGTCTCTCCATACAGCTGCTGCGGAGAGGTCCCAGAATGTTGAGGCTCATGTCCAGTGACAGGCCCGGCTGCATCGGCAGTATGGTGAGTACAGAATACCCCCTAATACTAGCAGTAAGAAATCAAAATTATAGTAATGGTAGTGCTGCCTGTATATATAATTGTGCTATAAAAGTCAGGTATAAATGCCGGTGTCAGGCTGCCAGCATTACAATGGAGTATTTCCAGCTGCTGTGTAATACAGATGTCAGTCGCAAACAAGGTACAACATGCAGGAGAGGAATATTAGAATATGTATGCGTGTGTTTGAGGGAAACTGGCAAGAAAGTGCCATATCAGGGCTACTGTAACAGTTAGAAATGAAAAGCATTCCCCTATACAGATCATGCAGGAATAGTAATTGTGGATTTCTGAGTTGTACACAGATATGTATGTCAAAACTAATAGAGGTGATCCCAAACACTGGTGTGTGTCATCTCACTTGTACCTGAAAAATAGAAATGTGTATGTCCTGCAGAATGCATTAACTGAGGTGAACTGAGTTAGCACTGCTTGTCTGCATACTTCAGAATGGGCATGTCAGACAACTGAAAAAAAGTACATATTTCCATCAGAATGTGTTTTACTTGATTGTCTGCCAGCATTGTCTGGTGTTAACCTTTCAGTTTCAGCTGTATGTAGCTGTGAATGCACTGAAAAAATGTATAAGGCTAACAGGTGCAGACTTAAAACCTACATGTGTACTCAGGAATCTAAATTGAAGTAGGTAGTTGTAAAACAGTCAAACATGCAATCCAGCTAATGTGCACATATTTCACAAACAGTGACACCAATGTCTGTTGTGTATGCATAATCTGTACTGAAAATGGGAAACAGATAATGCAACATGTCATAATAAAAGTACTGTGCACAAAAATATGTACTAGATAGAAATGTCACAAGCAACACACACCACCTCCCCAGTAGCTCAGTCTGATAAAGACTAGACTTGTAGTTCAACTTTGCACACACAACACGGTTCATATCCAGGGACTGCCACTAACATCTCAGTCTGGTTCTACAGTTGTAAACTGAAATCGGAATAGAAAAAGTGATGTACTGCAACACATACATTTTCCAAAAAGGGAACACAGATAAAGAAATCTGAATAGAAATACTAGTATGATGTGTATAACTATGAAAGGTGAACAATTGCTGTGTTGATCAGCCCCAGCCCTACAAATAGATGCAAGCTAGACATCCACACTCTGCAGTCTGGACCAGACAAGCCCCTCAAGTGTCATGCTGTCATGAATACTTTCCACAGTTGTCAAGAAATCTGCACACAGAGAATGTCACAGTAGATGTATGTGAAAGGCACAACAAACACTCCAAGGTCTGCAACTAATATGTGAATCTGAAATATGTGTAGAAACAACAATGTAATGTGCACACAGTTCATCTGCACATGGCCCACAGGTAAAGAAACTGGTATAGAAACAGGCCTGATGTGTATAACTAAAGAAAGGGTACAATTGCTTTGTTGATATCTACAGCTGTTGGTGTGCTGTAGCAGTGCCATGGCTCAGGTAGAGTGTAAGTGTGATAAGAATGTAGAGTAGTGAACCATAGTGTACTGACAAATATACTTGATAGCAGTTGTCAATTGGATCTGTTCCCTTCCCCCACCACTCAAATGATCCAACCATCACACTGAAACAAACATGGGTATGTTCCTAAACAAATCTTTACTGTTGGGACCGTTGTTCCATTTGGTTTATCATTGTTTAAACTATGTGCATACTAATATTCCCTGTTGAATAATCATTTTATTGCCTGCCTGACATACCACTAACTGGCATGCTGATGCAACCCTGAATGCCATTCCATATATGAATGGGTTCCGTTTGCTACAGCACTGTTATAATTGCACTGTTTTGGGTAAATGGGAATATCCATGCATGGTATTTTGACTAATGCTGTAATGTGTTGTGCATGACTAACCAATATTCATTGCTAATTTCCACACCATAGCACATATGGGAAGGCAGATCCCAGCGGATCTGCCTCTCCCACCCCATCTGGCCGAGGCACCGGGTCCAAGCATGTCTGGGACCCAACCCAGACCCTCCCTCATCTGCTGATCCTACACCACCCACGGGTGGAACCATTGCAGGGGATGGGGCTCACCCGCCCTGCAAGTGGGAGCTGTGAGGATGTCACACGGGACGAGGTCTGTGGCATGGTGCACAGTGTCCTCCAGACAGAGCTGGATGACCACCTGCGCCAGGCGCAGGGCGAGCTGGCGCAGCTAGAGGAGTAGGTGGCCCCTCCAGCCCAGCCCCCAGCACAGCCACTTTCGGGGCAGTGAAAGGAGTAGTGGTGACTGCCATCAGGTGGGGACATCAGTGCCACTGCTACCACATGGGGAGCTCATGAGCCTCGAATTCCCAATCACCCTCCCCATCAAGGTGTTTACCCACCCCATGTGTCATACACCGCCCCTGTCTGCTGTCTTGTCTGCCTGCAAATGCAACCTCGCCTAACA